>NC_056746.1:294947815-295102815 GCF_019279795.1 Protopterus annectens | reverse complement strand
CTTCATGCTTTATGAATGGAGGACAGCAACAGTCATTCCCCTGCACAAAGGTGGGGCTCCAATGGATATGGGTAATGATATAACCATAAGCCCATCCAGCCTCATCTGTAAGGCTATGGAAATGATCATTATGGAATGAATAAATAAATAAATAAGGATATAGGTAACCTACAGATTCTCAACCCAAGCCACTTCAGATTGGACAAGGACAGTTCCTGCCTAGTTAACCTGGTTAACATCTTTGAAAAAGTTATTGTGGCAATGGATTAGAACAAATCAGTACATACAACATATCTAGACCCTGCAAAGGTTGTTGACACCATTCCACACACTGGTATTGTAGGTAAACTCTCTGAGCTAAATGTGAGTCCTTATGTAATTCACTGGCTCACAAATTGGTTCACAAATAGATCCCAGGAAATAAGGATGGGTGGCTCTACCTCCATCAAAAGACCTGTCACTAGTGATATATATCCCAAAGTTCAGTCCTTGGGTTACTACTCTTTGCCATTTATTCCTCAGAGGTCAACACTTATGTTACAGTTTGTGGCTGACCAAGTCTTGGTGCCATCAAACTCACAGAGGACACCATAACTGTCCAAAAGGGCTTGGACCAAACAAATGGCTGGTGTCAAAACCATGGGCTGAAACTAAATGCCAAGAAATGTATAATCATATCCTTGAGTAAGCATGACTCCCTTGTAATAATCACACTGACAACATGTCGAAAACTGTTTCCATAGTCAAGGATCTTGGAACCTACTCTTCTTTCATCACCAAGTATACACAATTTTAAGGAAGGTCTTTTTCATTGCAGAGCTTATATCTAAAGGTATGGCATTCGTTTCAAGTGATGTAATCATTTCATTGTACTCAACACTCATTAGGCCAATCATTGAACATAATGTCCGTTTTGGTAAGTAACTACCACAATACTGAGTAAGAAAATCAACTCAAATCATAAAAACTTTGTGGATCATCTCAAAGGCTTGTCCCTCTTCTTGGTATCACACTGACTACTGACAGATCACAACTAAATAGAACATGTTGGAGGTATAGGTATATATCACTTAGAATTTCACTTCTGTGGAATCATCTTCCACTCTATATTAAGCAATATACTTCCCTTGCCTTATTCAACATTGTTTGGATGAATGGAAGGTAGATACAAATTCACCACTGGCTTAGCACCCTTGCTTCTCATGGATAAGACAACATGTAAATCAGCCAACACATCCTTATTCTGCCTGTCTCTGGGATATCTGTACAGAAAACATCTCAGTTTCTTAAGATCCATCCTCATCAATAGCCTAGTAAATACCTACAAACCTATGACTTCAACTGCACCTCTTCTCAGGTTCACAGGCATACACCAACTTCCAAATGTAGACCCTCCCCGTATAGCTCCCCTAGCACAAGGCACTATTTCAGGAAGGTATACCTTTTCAATAATTAAAAAAAGCTCAATATAACACAGTCACAAATCTTAAATCTGAATTGTGAATAACCTGTATCTTTTCAAACACAGCTTGAATAAAAACTAGAATAAATAATCAAACAGTAAATTAAAGCCTTTCATAATAATTTTCCAATATGTTCAGTGACAGTATTTTTGACAATCTAATAAGGCAAGCATAGTATATACTAATTTTACTGCTTTATCAATGATTGATGAGAAGGAGATATTATTGTGCAGTTCACTACCTAAATACATCACTATTTCAACCCAGACAATTAAAGCGACTCCACTCATTCTTATATGTATTTTGGAAGAGGCTTCAAAGCATTAGCACTTTAGTTTTATATAAATGAATCTACAAATAATGCATTTTACCTAGTTTTACAAAATATCAAAATCCTTCTCTAACACAAAGGTCACTTTTAATATTTTTTACTATACAATCATTATAAATAATAATCCTTGCTCCCAATTTTCACTGGACAAGTTATGGAGAAATGGAGTGCAGTGTGTATGGCTACTTTGCTTAAAGAAAGAGAAAAATCATCTACTTCTAGTTCCAAGACCTGGTTAAATCTCCAAGATCTAACTGTTATGTTACTTTATACCATAAACAATGCTGGTGTGAAGTAAAAATTCATCTGAGGAGGCACACATTAATAAATTAGGTGGGTGATTCAGAGTGCCTACATTTGAAGACTACTATTATTTCATACTACTATGTATCCAAGAGCTATGCTTGTAAAAGCATCAAAAGACATTTCAGTGTTTTGGAAGGTTCTGAGATAATTTCAAGTCTCTTCAGGTTATAAAATAAATGAAGATATAACAAAGGCTTTAGCGGTAATCTACACACTCACATATACCTACGAGGACTTTTCATTAAATTCTATTTTTATTAAATTCTGCGGTGGTGGTGCTGCGGTAGCATTGTCACCTCACAGTAAGACATTGTCCTGTTCGATTCTCAGCTAAAGCGTCTTCTGTGTGGAGACATGCGTGAATGGGCATACCTTTGATGAAGGCTGTGCATCAGGGCTGCCAACTCGGTATGTAAAAATCTACTGCCAATCATTAGCGGACCGGAGTTCCGCCGTGGCGACCCCTAACCAGGAAAAACCGAAAGATACAACTATAACATTAAATTCTACAAACATGGGAACGTGGTGTGTTTCATTGCTAGGAACTGATAAGATGAAGTATTTAGGTGTATGGCTTAAAAATGAGTCCACTGTGGCAGCTAAGGATATTTGGGAATATACTAAATAAAAGATAATGCCAAAACAGAAAAGTTGGAAACTCTTAAGGATGTGGGCAGTAAGATACAAGCAGAGAACATGTTTCCAGTCCCTTTAGTTTTATTTACAGTTCAGACATATTTTTATTGACCAAAGGAGACACTGTGGACCATCATTATGAATTGAAGGAATTTGTTTGGGTGGGTAAGATGGCAAGAGTTAAGTGGTATAAGTTTTCTTCCCACAGAACAAGATGGTTTATGATTACCTGATTTGGAGGAATACTTTAGACTTACATAGTGAAGGCTCATATATGGAAAACAAGCAAAAGGTTACAAATCAAAGTGGAAAGGCAAAATGAAAAAATGGGGGAATTAAAAAAAAAAAAAACAAGGTGAGAGTAAGATTTTGGATGAAGGACCTTAACGAGAAGAACAACATTGAGATCATAATGTTGTATGTTTTTTCATGATCATCTTTTTCTGCAGTAAAACATCTTCTAAAAACACTGGACTGCACAGTAAGAATAAGTGAATCTCTACAAATGCAAATGCTCCCTCAAATTGTATTTAAAATTCTGCAAAATTAAGTGAAATATTAATCTTGCTTTCATCTGTCTACTACTACTCACATGTGGGTATCACAGAATAGCACACCTTAAAGCACCAAGACAATAATACTGTATGCTGCCTACCTACAACAGTCTTACTTAGAAGTACATTTGGTAGAATTAATAGAACTTTCACATGTTGATGCTTCCCAATGATCATATTTTCTTTCTGGAATAAAACTTTCTTTATTTTTATAAAAGATGTACTGCAAAGCCAAAAGTGTGGCAGCTAAACAGCTCCTACATCTCTATGTGCAAACATGACACCAAATGATATTTGTGAAGAAATGTGAAACATTCCTCTTGCCTATATTTGGCTCTTGTTTCTCATTATCAGATATCAGAGAGCAGAGCTCTGCAAACATGATCAGGCTGTATATTTCACCAGGTCTCAATGGTGAACTTAACTTAGGTCATTCAAATGTACAAAAAAGGAGCATCATGACAAAGTCAGACATTCTGCACAAACTAATACTTCATCAAATGATATGCATTCATTTAAGTTCTTCTTTCTTATACCTGGCTGTTATTTCTCATAAGTGGGTGTGAGACATCACCCCTCATGAAAGTACCCAGATAATACAGCCTCCAGGTGACAGATACATTTTACTGCCCTTGCTACTTCTCTATGCTCATTTGAATTAATACAGCATCCAGCTATAAAATGATAAGCATCACAGTTCAGTCAAGGTAATTCACAATACTTTTACCTTCACATGCACACAGTAATAAAAAATAAAACCAAAATCTCTCTCATTCACATATTTGGCTATCACTTTTTACTTCTTGGTAACAGCAGTTCTTGTGAAAGCATTAAAACCACAATGCTGTTTATGATTCCTCATGGTCCTCTTTTACTTTCTGCATTCAAACCTTTTATTATAAAAAATTAACTACAGAACAATATATGAGCTCCTACATCCGCATGCAAAAAAAGTATGAAATATTTGCAATCATATAAAATTAGAGTAAAGCACTGTCCTATTCTATATTTTTTTCTTACTTGTCACTATCAGATACCAAACAGCAGCCTTCACCATGTCAGATCAGTATGCTGTATGTCACTTCCCAATGATTGTTCTTCTCTGTGGTAAAACATTTTAATTTTACCATTATTATTTAAAAATAATTGAACTCTTCTTGCCCATATGTGGCTGTTATTTCTAACTGTTCATATGAATCACAGGAAATACTAGTAACCGAGTCTTGCAACCATTTACATCTTGTCAGTAGACTGTACCTCCTTTTTTTAAGGAGGGCTAGGTTAGTCAAGCCAGGGGTGAATTTGTGAATACCCATCCTCTTATCCATTTCCAGTTTGAAGGTAGATAATGTATCATACTGCTTGATTTGCAGCTGAACTCGGTTCAAGATATGGAGAAGATGCTAAATAATGAACCTCTCTATGTCTGTCTGGAGTTTTCATGTTCTCCTTGTATCTCTTTGGGATTCCTCACACCTGCCAAAACCTGCTGGGTGTTTGCACCTGAAACTCAAACAACAATGGAGTTGTGGGCAGTAGCATGAAGTTTAGATGGTGCCTATGGGAGAAGAGTTGTATAGATCAACCATTTGACCAACCAGTGAATGGGTAAACAAGAAAAAGATCATTTAAAAACATCAAAAACAAAAACAATATTGTTTGGCATTTATCAGAAATTCCACAGATTCCCTAATAATATAACAATGTATGACAACAATGTTTCCTTGGAACAAGTATTCTCCTTCAAGTACCTTTGTGTATAGGAAGGTGCCTCATTCAGTCTCATCATTCATCTTGAAAAACATGTAAAAACTGAACCTCCTTCTAGCCTGTACGCAAAAATATCCCCTTTCTGTTATACACATCCAAAGCTGCAACACAGAAAGTAATCTTACTTCTTCAACTCAAATGCTGTAGATTTACCACTCATTCCCCAAGAAATGAACACCACTGTATAATTCTAGAAAAAAAGCAAACCATCTCCCAGTTAAGAAAAGGGCAGACCTACTACTAGGCTCAAAATTCTTCAAGCTCCTACATGAACAGATTCTCCCTTTTTTAACCTCTAAACTAATAGGACAAGCCCCCACATATATACTCAGAAGCCTGAATCATACTTGTCCTTTAACACAGATCCTACTTTCCAAACTACATGTCACTGACCATGTATTAAAAATTGCCGATCCCAAATTATGGGAGTGATTTCCAGCTGAAGGAAAAGACACTTCATCGTATCCCAAGTTTTTGGACTGCAAAAATGTGATCTACTTAATCGAGCTAAATGTTCTAGCAACCCAACAGGCCACATAAACTAAATCAGCTAACATCCCTCCTAATTCTTAACTGTCCAGTTAGTTTCCAAGCTTCAATTCTCCTACCTCAGGCTTCTATATACCAAGCTTACATATGTATTACTCTTGCTTCCAAACTGTAAAGCAAGTTTTGTTGCATATTGACAGCAGTGTGATTTTATCCTCTTACTTTACTGGTTTATGTACATATGAATTTTTAGCATCACACATTCTTTGCATTTTATTCAGTCATGTGATATTTTTATCATCTTGTATACTTTGTATGAGTGGTCATATGACTGACCCCAGGATGAGACTGAAATTGATCAAAATTGATTATTGCTCTACCAAAGTTAATATTTTGGGAATCTAGTCCCATACGGAATTGTTGCCATTGTTTGCCTCAGGGATTTAGGCAGTAAATTCAATATGAAACTGTTGCTGTTGTTTGCCTGTGGGATTTCTACTGCTGGATTTGTACGATTACCAACAGCCGCCATTCCATTCATGGACGATTTACTAAAATTGTTGTCTGTGTTTGACAGAGACTGACCAGCAACTGCTAGGACTACAACTCAACAACAGAGGATGCTGGGCAATGTAGCCACTAATTACAAGACTGTGCCTACCATAAAAAATAACCAAAGAGGATGATCCTGCATCCTAGCTGGTGGCATTTGCAAGATATGCAAACACAACAAACCGAGACCCAGCAGACTGGGCTACAAATATTGTTGCCACAGATGGCAGCACAGGCAATAAAAATGGACATGGAGGGACATGATTACATGGATTGTGATAAACTTAAAAAGGAACTTTTAACTATGCCTGAAATAACTTCTGAAGTACAAGCAATAAGATCTTATAATTGGACTTTAAATACTCACAAACTGGCAAGATCACAGAAAGCATAACTTAAAACAGGTAGTTATGTACTCACCATAACGATCTATGTATGTGGTCCATCTCGCCTCACATTCTTTACTCACGGGTTCAGAGCCGAGAATCGGCTCCGACTCGGCCAACTTATTTTCTAGCACGAAGTCTCTAATTGGCTGGGCTAACCCGGTATCCCAAGATGCACCTTGCCCTAGCCCCAGATCTAGTTTGCAGCCATCCCAATCACACCCCACACACACACAACTGCCACTGAAGTGAGCTCCAGCCTGAAAGGAAAAAAAAACCAACTGACATTGAAGGGTTATCAGAACCAATTTTCCTCCAAATCCTACAGGAAGGGGGCAGGTGGGAGGGTACGTAAGAATGTGAGGCGAGATGGACCACATACATCGATCGTTATGGTGAGTACATAACTACCTGATGTTATGTGGTCCTATCTCGCCTACATTCTCTACTCACGGGACAGCGTCCCCAGCACCTCTATCCTGGGTGGCTCACAGGAAAATACTCCTGAGAACCGTGGAACCAAAGGAAGCCCGGCCCCTAGAAGCCACGTCCACTTTGTAATGAGCAATAAAGGTGTGCGGAGAAGCCCAATTGGCCGCAGCACAAATATCATCCAATGAAAGCCTAGCATGGTATGCTATTGACGTAGACACTGCCCTGGTAGAATGAGCTTTAATGGGAAAAGGTAAATTTCTGCCTGCTGATGAATAGATAAAGGAAATACAATCTTTGATCCATTTAGAAATTGTGCTCTTGGAAATAGGACAACCTGTTCTGTTTTCTGAGAAGGACACAAACAGTTGATCAGACTTCCTAATATGCTTAGTCCTGTGTAAGTAGAATCTTAGTTGTCTGTGCACATCCAACTGGTGAAACCTAAACTCTGCTTTATTGGAAAAGTTCGGAAAGAACACTGGTAACTCGATAGACTGATGCAGATTAACGGTGGATGACACCTTCGGAAGGAAGGACAGGTTAAATCTCAGGGAAACTCTGTCCTTATGGAAGGTCAAATACGGAGGCTTAATGGACAGGGCTTGAATCTCTGACACTCTTCTGGCCGATGTAATGGCTATCAGGAAAGCCGTCTTCCAAGACAGAAATTTTAATTCACAGGTGGCAGCCGGTTCAAAGGGCGGTGAAGTGATGGCTTGTAACACAAAGTTTAGATCCCATGACATGACAGGTTCTGAAACCGGAGGGCGAAGTAACCAGGTGCCTTTCAAGAAGGCCTTACAAAGTTTTTGGCCTATAAGAGAAGGCTCGTAAGATGTACGAAAGTTGGAAATTGCAGCCAGCTGCACCTTAATGGTAGCAGGCACTGAACCCTGTCGGAAAAGCATGGCTAAAAAGTCTAAGGCCGACGGAATTGGGGCTGTGAAGGGGTCCAAACCTTGGGCCTGAGCCCAAATGGAGAATCTCTTCCACTTGCTGGAATAAATCCTTCTGGTGGAAGACTTATGAGACGAAGACAAGATGTGTACCACCTCAGGTGAAAAGGTATGTCATCTAACTAGTGATGGAAGTGGAGCAGCCAGACTGTCAACCTGAGGGTTCGCAGAGAGGAGTGGAGCTGTCCTGACATATGAATCAGTAGGTCTGGCACTGGGTCCAGAATCCAAGGGCCGTCCACTGCATACTGCTGAAGAAAGGGGAACCATACTTGTCGAGGCCAGTGTGGAGCAATTAGAATCATCCTGCTTCCCAAGGATATGGCTTTCTGAATCACTCTTGGAAACAGAGGAAATGGAGGGAAAGCATAAATCAGACCGGGGGGCCAATCGTGGACTAGAGCGTTCCTGGGTGACTCCCCCTGTGGGGGGATCAGTGTGAAGTACTTGCTGCATTTGGCATTGAGAGGGCTGGCGAAGAGATCGCAGCAAGGCTGACCCCACCTGTTGAAAATTTGAACTGCCACTCGGTCGTTCAGGCACCACTCGTAAGGCATCCGAATAGCTCTGCTCAGCCTGTCCACTATCACATTGGTCTTTCCCAGAATGTGCATTGCCACTAAAAACCATTGGGAAGACACTGCCCAATGCCACACTCGCATAGCCTCTCTGAAGAGGGGTAAGACCTGGGTCCCCCCTGCTTGTTTAGGTACCACACCATGGACATGTTGTCCGAGTGAATTGCAATCGTTCCCCGAGGAAGAGAGCTTTGGAGTGCCCGCAACACTAGTGACACCACTCTCATCTCTAGAACATTGATGTGCAGGTGTACCTCGTGATCTTGCCACTGCCTTGGACCGTTCTGCCAAGATAATACTCCCCCACCCCATCTGGAAGGTGTCTGTGGTCAACGTGGCCACTGGAGACATAAGAATCAAGCTCATCCCTTTGTCCAGATTGGTGGAGCATACCCACCAGCGGAGGTCCTGTTTGCACCGTTCCGTGAGAAGTATCAAGTGGGAAAGAGGAAGTTTCTGAAAGGACCATTGGGCTGAAAGGAGCCACTGTAAGATCCGCATGTGTAACCTGGCTAGAGGCACCAGCATGATGGTGGCAGCCATGGATCCCAGGAGCTGAAGAACTAACCTGGCCTGAACTCTCTTGAGGGGCAACAATGCGTGAATCTGAGACTGCAGCACTCTTATTCTCTCTTGTGGCAGAAAGGCCCGCATTTGAATAGAGTCTAGCTTGGCGCCTATAAAAACAACATGCTGTGAGGGCAACAAGACAGACTTTTCCCAGTTCAAGGTAATTCCTAGTTGGTGAAAAAGTGTAATGGTAGCCTCCCTGGCTTGAATAAGGAGATGCCTGGTGGGGCTGGTGAGAAGCCAGTCATCCAGATATGGAAACACCTGGAATCCCCGACGTCTCAGGTGAGCAGTCACCACTGCCAAACACTTGGTAAACAACCTGGGGACTGTGGTGAGACCAAAGGGCAGGGCACGAAACTGGAAGTGACTGGCTCCCAGCTGAAAGTGTAAATGAGTCCTGGATGCCTTGTCCATCCTGATGTGGTAGTAGGCATCCTTGAGATCGATGGAGCACATCCATACTCCTTTTTCCAGCAAGGGAAAAATGGACTGAAGCGTGACCATTCGGAACCTGGACTTTAGAACGCAGTGATTCAATCGGCTGAGATCCAGAATGGGCTTTAGGTCCCCTGTTCTTTTCGGCACCAAAAAGACTCTTGAGTAAGTTCCTGATCCGATATGGTCTGAGGGGACTGGTTGGAGGACTCCTTTTTCTAGCAGCTTTGAAACTTCTAGTGCTGCTTGATCCCGTTGACTGGGTGGAACGTCTGGGATTCTTTTGACTGGAGGGGGTGTTGATAAAAAGGGGATGGTGTAACCTCCGATAACTATTCAAAGCACCCAACGATCCTGGGTGATGCTTTCCCAGGCTTCCGGATACAATGAAATTCGGCCCCCGACTGGCTCCGGAACAGCACAGTCGGGCAACGCCTCAGGAACGCTGAAAGGGAGACCCGCGAAAGGAATCGTGGTCTCCCGAGTTGCGGGGGCCTCCTCTGCCTCTAGGATGGCGTCTTCCAGAATAATTTCCCCCTCCTCTGCCTCTGGAGGGGGACTCACCTTGAGCGGCAGGGAAAGACCTCTGTGACTTCTTGAACCACATTTTCCCTCCTCTCTGAGCCTTGGGGTAAGGCCTAGAAGGAAGAGAGAAACGGGCCCCTACGGCAGATAGGGTCTTCCCCTCCTGTTCGCATCTGGTGAGGGTGTGTTTCACTTTGGTCCCGAAGAGTGAGGACCCATCAAAGGGGGCGTCAGTGAAGGAAGACTTAAAGGCCTCCGCGAAATGACACAGGCGCATCCAGGCTTGCCTTCTGAGAGCTACGCCTGAGCTAGTTGCCCTACTCGTCCCTTCGGCTGCATAGGATATGAGCCTCATGGACGAGTTGACAATGGAACCAAGGGTAGACAACTGGGCGTTAACAGTCTGCGCTACCACCTCAGGCATGTTACCCGTCAGAGTGTCTCCTAGCTCCTTAAGGAGATCTCTCTGGAGCCGAGTAAATTGACAAAGATAATTCAGTGACCGCAATGTAAAGGTCGCTGAAGACAGGGTACGCTTCCCGTACTGGTCCATACTCCTGGACTCCTTGTTAGGAGGATGGACGGAAGAAGCCTCTGCAACTTCCTGCTGAGTGGCTGCTGCCACCACCAAGGCATCTACGGAAACCCCTTTGGTCAGGAACTCTTTCCCCGGGGGAGCAGAAAGAAACTTATTTGGAAGTCTGGGCACCGGTTCCACGGAATCAGGGGTCTCCCACACACTTCGACAAATCAAATCCAGGAGTTCATCGAAGGGTGGAGACACCCAGGAGGCAGAGGGTTGAACTACGAAGGCCTTGAGGAATACCAACTCCTCCTCAGAGGGGGTCTTGGAAGGCCAGTCGCCTCTCTGTCTCAAAATCTCCAGGATGTTGGAGAAAGAGACATCGGAGGATGACTTAGGGGACCCCTCAGACTCCTCGAGGTTGGTATCAGAAGAGAGGGACTCGTCCTGGAAGTCTGTGTGCTTCCTCTTGCACAACTTCTTTCTAGGGGGATCCTCAGGCACCGACCCTGAGGGGCCCTCAGAAAGTTGGGGACCGCTCATGGGGGTATCCTCAGACCTTCGGGCATCCACGGACAGGGGTGTGTCACAGGCTCTAGCTGGGGTGTAGGGGGAAGGAGTGACCGATCCGAATGATGTAACTGACGATCTGGCCAGCGCGCTCCTCGTGGCCTCGAAGGCAGGTCCCCATGAATCCGAGGACCGACCTGTCTCCGAGACCACAACCGGAGTTGGGGTTCCCCGAGCCGAAGCACCGAGAGGGAGACTCGGAACCGACAAGAGTCCTGAGGTATCCCCCTCGGGTCCAACTGAGGAAACACGAGTACCAAAACCAGAGGATGGAACCGACATGGTTGGAGCCGACGTCGGCTCTGATAAACTCGCAAGGGGTATCGGAGCTGACATGAGAACATCACTCGGCGCGGAGCACTCCGACTCTGATGACACAGGGGTGCTCAGAGGAGGAATCATCGGTACAAGAATAGGGACTGGCTCCGGAGCCGACTGGGCCAGAGCAGAGAACAATTTTGGTAACACCGGCGACTGCAGGAGCCTCTGGACCACCCTATCCACATCCAAATCAGACAGCCCAGAGGATTTGGAGGAAATAGAGGGAGATTGGGATCTCCTACCCGGAGACTCAGGCCTAACACTGGGTGACCGGCTCCAAATAGGTTCCAATAATATCGGGGCCGAGGTCGACTCCAGTACAACGGATACCTCCTGCGGCCCAGAGGACAATGGAGCCGAGGAGGCAGTATCCACTTTCAAAACTTTCTCCGGGGGCTCCGAAGAGACAGATGGAGCCAGAGATCTTCTCTTGGCCTTGGAAGTCTTAGACTTAATACTAAAAGAAGAGTCTAAGGACTCCTCAAAAGAAGGTTTAACCAGGCCCTTCAAAATCAACTTATTTTTTCTTTCCTGCAGTACCCTCGGGCTAAAAGTGTGGCAAAAACTGCAGGACTCTTGCAGGTGAATAGCACCAAGACAATAAACACAGATAGAATGCCCATCTGTGATGGACATTTTGTAGCCACATTTAGAGCATTTCTTAAACCCAGAGGGTTTATGCTCTTTCTGCTCTTTAGACATAATAGTACACAGCACCCACTCAACCGACAATGACAGACACAATAGGAAGGCGGGAAAACCAAACCAAGAACAACCAAAGAAACTCTAATTTAAATGTTTCTTTGGTGCAGCAAGGAATCTAACTACCGACCAACAAAAACACAATTTTACACAAAAACACACCGGAGAGGACTAGGTCCTCTAATTTCAATGGGCCTAGCCCACCAAAAGAGGGAAACCACAAAAAAAAAAAACACAACTCGCTCACACAGTGCACTCACAATGAAAACTAGCTATTAAAATAGCTTTTCACTAGAAACAGATTGCTAAATACTTGTGAAAAGTATAGAAAGGGTACTTAGCCACAGCCAAGCAAGACCACGTCCTAACTCTACGAGCGGCAAATGAGATCTGGGGCTAGGGCGAGGTGCATCTTGGGATATCGGGTTAGCCCAGCCAATTAGAGACTTTGTGCTAGAAAATAAGTTGGCCGAGTCGGAGCCGATTCTCGGCTCCGAACCCGTGAGTAAAGAATGTAGGCGAGATAGGACCACATAACATCATATTTTAAAGCTATGGCAAGAAAGTAACAGCCATCAACACATTAATATCAGTAGTCAGGTTTCAAAGATCTTTACCTAGTAATACAAGAAAATAAGTAATGTAATGTGATTTCAAGTAACAACCAAACAATTTTCTTCTAAGCCTAAAACTGCAGTAAGCTATATACTATCTTCTTTGAAACATTAATTTAATTTAAACATTTAATTAGTTTAATACAGCTAAACTTAAAACAAACTTACAAGTGGCTAATAAGACAGTTAATCATCTGACTGTCAGAGACAGGTTGGTTATGGGCTCTATCGCCTTAGGGAATTACAGAAAGTACAACTTAGCTGTGGTGAGTCTTCTGATGATGACTGCTTAGTTTTTCTCACCGCACCATCGCCACCTTCTAATGCACCACCCTCTCCCCCTGACCAGCAGGATTCTGCTACCTCTTCTTCCACCTCAGAGATTATTACATCACCACCTTCTCCACTAGCGAAATGACTCAACCTCTTCATTCATCTCCTTCCTCTAGTCAACCTGAAACTTCTTCCTCTTCTTCTGTTTCAGACAGTACCTGGTATAAAATACCTCTGATGTTTATGAGCTTTCTGGGATGATGTACAAAGGGGGTAGTATCTTCTCTTCCTAGATGACAAAATCTATGTTCTCATAAATTTGTTACTCACTTCCCAATAATTATAGATGGGGATGGTTATTTTGGTCCTAATAAATTTAATCCAGATAAAGATGACTTATTCATTTATTTAACATTTGTTGACTGGGAAAGTCCGACTTGGAACGAGCCAATTTTCAGCGAAGGCCCAGGAAGAAATGCTCCAGATGCAGGTTTTTGAATGTGGGAGGAAAGCGCAGCATCCGGAGGAAACCCACACGAACGCAGGGAGGACATGCAGACTCCATACAGAAGGCACCCCAGCCAAGAATCAAACCAGAAAACCCCTTGCTGTGAGGCGACAATGCTACTGCTGCACCACTGTGCCGTCCAGTGATTCTGACTCCTCGATGGAGGAAGAGGAAGATAGTGTAGTTACTCCAACAGCTCACCTACATCATCTGCAACAAATCCTGAACCCAGCACACAGCAGAGATGAAGCAGCACCTTCCACTATAAATGTGGTCTGCCCTTGGTTGATTTCCAAACTATTTTTGACGCTCTCCAATTAGTCATAACAAATCCAGCAAAATATGCAAGAATCTTAAAAGGACATGTTCAGTCGCAACATCCTACTTTAAAGGAGCAGTGATGGACATATCCATTCCTCCTGATCTATTTAAATGTATTTGGGATCATGCTAATATACCACACCCTATTCCTTAGCATACATACGTACAGGCTTTTCAGGCAACTAGGACTCGCTTATTACAGGCTATGTCCACTGGTACCTAAGTGGTCCTGGATAAACGCAGTCACACAGAGAGAGGATTAATCAATTGAATCTTATTCATGGCATATAACAGACACCTCTGAATTTGAAGCCTTCTCAGGTTGTACAGAACCTACTAAAGGTCTGGCAGCAAGTGTTCTCTCAGCTGCTTTTGTCAATGGTTTATTATCCCCCATTCGAGATCAGCTAACAAAAGGTTTGCTTCACCTCGCCAAGTTTGGGGCTTCATGAATTTGTTAATCAGGTTCAGTGTTTAGCAGCTACCCTGATTCATGAAAAACAAGAGTGACAAGAGGAATGATCAGAAAAACCATTAAACTTACAGCTCCAACAGTTTACCAGAAATAAAGGGAAAAAATACAGGAGGAAGAGGTGGATGTAATGGATTTAAATGTTCTCAAAATCAAGGACAGCTTCCTCAGAATTTTAATAATGCCCCACATTCACAAAGACAGGGACAAGGATAAAATTCAAATCTGTGTTTTAATTGCAGCCAAAATAGTCATTGGAGGGACAACTGTCCTTTCCTGCAGCCAGAATATGTGCCAATGCAGTCTAACAGTCCATTTGATAATCAGCTGCCATCACAATGTCAGCAAAATGGAACACTTCTTGGCAGCCACCAGCTTGGCAACAAGATAAATAACCATGAACATGAATCACAGCTATTTCCTTTCATTCCTGTACACTAGAAAAGGACCATTCATTAATATTAAAGTTCAAGATGGCAATATTACCTTTCTAACAGATGCTGGAGCTACTACATCAATGTTAAATGCTTCCATGGCCAAGAATCTCCCTTTATCTTGCAACTCAGTGTGAGGAGTTGAGGTGTCAGGAGTCTCTTTAGATTACCCCCGACACAGTTTCAGTTCCCATTCAGTTGTGACCGTTGACAGGCCAACATGTTTTTCTCACTGCAACCAGTGCACCCCTTAATCTTTTAGGTAGAGATCTTCTCTGTACGTTGCAATGTACAATATTCTGTACACTAGATGGAATATATTTAAATATTCCCATTGAATCTCCAGTGATGCAGATGTGTGCTGTTGCATGTGTTTTGGATGAGGAAATGCTATTTTCTTTCCTTACTTACACAGAACCTGTACAGCCATCAGATGAAGAATTACTGAATACAGTTCCTTCACAGTTATGGACAACCCATCAAAATGAGGTACGACTTCTTAGAGAGGCTACACCAATACAAATTAGTTTAAAACCTTATGAACCTCTACCCATGGTAGCACAATATCCTCTTTCTGCAGGAGCAAAAGCAGGAAATGAATCAGTTATTTCAGCATTGCTGCAACAAGGCATCATTACTCCTACTATGACTCCTTGTAATGCACCCATTTTGCCTAACCCAGCAACTATTCTTAGCTAATTCCCCTTTCTGCTACCACCTTTTTGGTCACTGGTACTTCCTCAGCTTTCTTTTCTGTGCCAATACACCCTGACAGTCAGCATTTATTTGTGTTTACAGTACATATGGGTTAGGTACTATGGGAAAAGCAGGAACAACTACTGCATTCACAGCTGTCAGATCTTGAACAAATCCATAAGCGCCTTTGTCAGGTTTCTTTACTGGCAAAATGGGTGCATTACAAGGATTCATAGTAGGAGTAATGATGCCTTGTTGCAGCAATGCTGAAATAACTGGTTCAACCAGTTACCGCAGTACAAGGACATAATGATTGACTTCAACAATTGGCTAAGCTTCTTGTGTCATTTTAAGGGGATCCCGTATCTGTCTACCTGGAGTGACATGGTCGACTGACCACGATGCTTTTCCAGAGATGGCCTGCACCCATCACCCCTAGGATTCTGGATACTGGCTAAGGCTCTTGCTGCCCCTATAGTGCCTTTTTTAGGCAAGGTTTAAATGACAAAATGCACTCCTTTGGGGCACTCCTTAAAATGGAGATCATCAATATCTGTGCAGTGACTGAGACCTGGTTCAAGGCTCCAGAGAGCACCCCTGCATTACCAGGCTATAACTCATACCACACTTTTCATCCACCTAACCTGGAATGGAACACCAAAGGCGGAGGTGTGTCCATATTCATTAAGGACTCCAGGCTAGTTGCTCAGCATAATGCATCAGAGGTTATCCAAGTGCAACTAACTCTGGAGAAAACTACAATCCAAATTGTAGCTTGCTACAGATCCTCCACCATGCCCCAGGATTCCTACTCCTCTTTTCTTGATATACTGGAAAATATTAGGGTTCAACCAAGCACCCTAATAATGGGCGATTTCAACTATCCCACCATAAACTGGGTAAGCTACTCATGTACCAACTTCTTTACTCAACGCTTTCTGGAATTCATAAATTCCAATGCCCTGGATTAACTTATCCACACCCCCACCAGGGGCAACAACATCCTAGACCTAGTCATTACCAACATAAGTGACCAGTGTTCCACACCTGAAGTCAACTCCTCATTGGTCATCTCAGACCATAAGCTAATCACCCTAGATATTCACATCTCACCCCCACCCCCCATTAAGGAAATCATGGTAAAAAATTTCTCCAAAGCCATCTTCATGCTTCTTAAGACAGAAGTGGCGAATTTCATGACACCCATGCAGATGGACAATACAGTTGCAACTGCTGAATCCTGCACAGATGCACTCTATAAGCACTTACACGAGTGCATGGATCGTGCTATCCCAAACAGAACCAAGATGCTATCCTCCAAAAAAAGGAAGCCAATCTGGTGGTCCTCTGCCATAAACAAACTCTACAACAGAAGGAAGAAACTGTTGCAAAAGAGAGTAAAATCCCTTGAGTGGAGTTCCCTGGCCAGCCTCAGTAAGAAACTGAGATCCCTTATAAGATCCTCCAAAGCTAGCTATGAAAACAAAATTGCCACAGATTCTAGGGACAACCACAAAGCATTCTATAACCATGTCAAGAATCTCAATGGCAACACCAAGATCTGCTCTGAGTTACAGCACAACATCATGAAAATTACAGAACCAACTGATATTGCCAATGTCCTGGAAGATAGGTTCATTGCTAACTTTACCCCCCTCTCACCCCCAAAAGGGCCCATATCTATACAGGAAGACTGCAGAGTCATTGTAATCACAACTACACAGGTAAAAGCTGCACTCTCTAAAGCCAAAAACACAGCATCCATGGGACCGGACAACATCCCAGGCTGCGTTTTACATGAACTTCAGAACGAACTGGCTTTCCACCTAAGCACATGTTCAGTCACAGTCTCACATCAGGCTTTGTGCTCACTGAATGGCGCACAGCAACAGTTATCCCACTCCACAAAGGGGGAGCCACCACGGATACTGGGAACTATCACCTTATTAGCCTGACAAGCCTGGTCTGTAAGGCCATGGAACGTATCATGGAACTCCTAAACAAAGACATTGGTAACCTCCAAACTCTGGACCCCACCCAATTTGGGTTTGTGAAAGGCAGATCATGCCTCATGTACCTTATCGACTTCTCTGAGGCAGTCACCAAAGCTGTAGACAAGGGTCCACAGCCTATCTTGACCTCGCCAAGGCTTTCAACACCATTCCCCATTCTGGAATTATAGCTAAACCCACTAAACTAGGTATAACTCTATATGTAACAAGATGGGTTGCCAACTGGCTCACTGACAGAACCCACACTGTAAAAGTTGCAGACTCCAAATCTGACTTCAAACCAGTGACAAATGGAGTACCACAGGGTTCAGTCCTGGGACTTCTCCTGTTTGGTATCTACTTCTCCGAAGTACAGACTAACACAGAAGGCCTTTGGCTAATGAAGTTCGCAGATGACTGCAAACTAGGAGCCATAGCTGAGTCCCCAAATGATGTGGACATCCTACAGAAGGGCCTCACTGAGACAGATGCCTGGTGTTAGAGCTATGGCCTCAAGCTCAGTGCCAAAAAGTGCAGTGTCATCCCCTTTGGTAAAAACTCTGTACCCATGAACTACCACATAAACGTCAATCTACTTAATGTCGAATGTGTGATAAGAGACCTGGGGACCTACGTGGAGAGTAGTCTCTCCTTTGATAATCACATCGCCACAGTATTCAGGAAATCCTTCAACATGGCACAACTCATCACAAAAGGATTCTCATCTAGGAAAAAAGAGGTCACTGCTCCCCTTTACTCGACACTCATTAGACCCATTATAGAGTACAATGCCCCTCTTGGAATGTACCTCACAAGACATCTGCAGCAGATGATTTAAACACTTCTAGGAAAACCTACATCCTTTGGCTATAACCCCTGCTGCGACTCATTACATAACACTAGGAAAAGTTGTTCCCTATTTTAAAGCACTGTGAAAATATGGGGAAGAGTGACAAATCTATAGGTAAAGTGGCCCAAATGACACACAAACAAGATAGAGGTACGGCAGTAGCTCGATATACCCTCACAGTATAACAGCACTGGGGATAGCAAAGCAGTGACACTCGTCTAGACATTCTGAATAAAAACCAGAAAAAGCGAGGTGGCATAGAAGCTACAAAAGAGGTTAGAATTTTGTTGTGGTTGGATGGTTGGACAGTAAAAACTATCTGATCTGTTAAAAGAAATATGCTCCAATGATAGAGCTACAGAAAAACAAAACTGTAAGAGACATCAATAGAGAGGGGTGAAGACCCTGAAGAATCAATGCAAGAATAACAAACTTGCAGAAATGTTAGCACCACAACAGACAAAAACAGAGGACAAATGGCACCTAACGGAGGACCTTCAGACCAAAGTGAGTGGTAAGTCAGCTAAGCAGGATATTGCAGTGTTCTGAGCCTATTTTGGATAATATCAAGCAGTAAACTTAAGTAATTTAGATTCTACACAACAAATATCTTTAAGTAAGGAAAGAAAAAAAAAACAGAGATAAAGTTTGCACTCAGATACCCTTTGCAGACAGTGCAACACACAGAAGGAAAAATGAGAAGGTTACATCTACAAACACAAAGGAAAAATAGAGGACAGTCAAAAAGCTTAAACTGACAGAGAAATTAAAGCAGAAGGTGATTATTTTTTATCTAAGAGGACATTCTACGTCAATTACTAGTGACAAAAAGCTTATAGGACACTAGAAATGAAGATAGTCAACAGTCATATATTAGGAGGTTACCTGGGGAATGGACAAAACTGAAGCAAGAATACTATCCAGATTTTACTGTCCAGGTATAATGAAAGAGACAGAAAAAGTATGTCCTTTTCCAGAATGCTAGAATTCTGCACACCATCCTGGATTTAAGAGTCCACTGATCACAATCCCTATTCTGCTGCCATTTGAATGTACTGGTATGGACAGTGTGGGGCCAATAATGAAATCTTGTATAAGGGTGTTATGAAAGGAGATACTTCCAGCCCAGCTATCTGGAATTTTGTAAATAATTATACGTCATTTGTGAACATCAACATGATTCATAAAGATTCTTGTGTTACAAATGTATTAGAATTGTATGTCATGTATATATCAAACTAGGTTTGTACAGACGTGTGTTGAAAATAATATTTGCAAAATGCTTGCATTTAAAATGGATCCACAGTGTACCCTACTGGAAAAGAACAGAAATGTACATGCACTATTGTAACTGTTTAAATGTATATTTTTTTAACATTGGAAGCTGGAACACAGGAGGTTAACGTCAGTCTAGTAAATTTTAGAAAAATAGCTGAATTAAATTATTTTATGGCAGCAAGGAAACACAGAGTCTGTGCTGAGAGGTTTTCTGCATTGTCTTGGAAGTGTTTATTTTTTTAGGACTTCCAGCCTTTGCCAAAGATCTGAGGAAAAGCCCTTGTCTATGTATTTTCACAGGTAGATACTAAATGCTACCAGTTGCTATACATGGTTGTTTTGATCCTGGGAACTAGGAGTCAGATGACAAGCAATGATGTCATTCTGCAAGTTATCCCAGCAGTAATATTTGAGATATTAATTTGAAAACTCTCTTGGAGAGACAGAGCATTCTCTGTTCGGTCTTGGACCTGACAGGAAGACCCATTCACCGCACGTCTGCCTTTCCCTATAGTAAGCAAGTTAACTAGGGTATAGCAATTCTCTTAGATTCAGTCAGGAATATAGTGAAGTACAGTTTAGATGTTTTCTTTATTTATTTGAGACTGTTCTGCAATGTTGTTTTCAATATTTCCTGTGTTTTGAACTCTGATGTCACTGTAAATATACTGAGTATTTTCTTGTTCTTTCACTATTTATTATTAATTATATTTAAACCTTTCATTGTGGCTGATCTTTGTAGAGCTATTTAAGTTCTGAGATTTCTTGGATTTTTATTTGGTGACACTGTGGGCCACTCCTAATAGCCTTGCTCTTGGTCAAAGTACCATTTGTATTAATAGTAACATTACACAGTAAGATTGGACATGCTTTGTTAAGGGCCTTAAAGTAGATAAGGAGCTGGTTGGTGGCAGTGATAACTACCTTATAGTCTGGGCAAAAGAGGGTATAGCTAGTAGACCTGTGCCAGCCTTTCCAAGGTGTGTGTGTGTGTGTGTGTGTGTGTGTGTGTGTGTGTGTGTGTGTGTGTGTGTGTGTGTGTGTGTGTGTGTGTGTGTGTGTGTGTGTAAAAATCAAACCTTAAAGAGCATGTGTGCCAGCTACTTGGGCAGGAACTCTAAGCACTGGTTGGACAGAGAGGTTGCTGGAGGTCTTGGCTTGGACACTCAGCCAAGATCTCAACTCTATAGCTGTGCCAGTGGGGACTCATACTGGGGATCTGGAGGAAAAAGGCATTAACCAGCACCGGACAGACTGTGGTCGCTGTGTGCTAAGGGAAATTGCACTTGATGCAGAGAGCTGCATCTGGAAATACTGTGTGTGCGTGTGTGTGTGTGTGTGTGTGTGTGTGTGTGTGTGTGTGTGTGTGTGTGTGTGTGTGTGTAACTTGTCATCCTTCCAATGTACGTACCCCACTGGTGCCAGTGGTGAGGACTGAAGCTCCTTGATTACTGGTCCAGTATTAGGGCATCACAAAGCGAATCTATACTTACAAGAAGTAACTGGTTATGCTGTAAAGTTTCTCAAAGCAGTGCCATTATGTAGAAATAATGCTAAGACTACTGACAGAGAGGCATAAAGACCAAGGTACTCACTTTCTGTTAAGGATATTATGTAAGTCATGCCTAAAAAAAGCTTAAAAAGTTAAACAGATAAAAAGGTCAGTATACAAACAGCAGACAAATGCTTTAGATGAGAGATTTAATAAAACACTGAAATTTATGCTAGAAATGTAATGTATGCAAATGGTAATAACTGGAATTACTTATTACTCTGTTTACTGCTTGCAATGGGAAAAGTGCTACAAGCTTCAGCTCAGTTTACCTCATTTCATCTTTTGTATGTCAGACATTCCAGAGGTCTACGTGACATTGATAAAAAGACTTGGGAAGAAGACAAGACACAATTTAAAAGTGTGATAAAACATTGGGCAGGATTCACGAAGCCTCCGTGTAAGAGTTATAACTCTTACACAGAGGCTGCAGTTAAACGGAGTGATGTCAGCATGCTCTGCATATTGATAAGAGCATGCTGAATCACACCTAAGGCTAACACGGTCCGTGTAAGACAGTAGGGGCCATGTCCGTAGGCCGAGCCCTGTAAGCGGACATGCCCCCAGAAGAGTAAAAGTGCCCAAAGTAAACATCCACGACAGAGTCCATGGAAATGTGAATAAACACAACACAACACATGCCCCCACAGACTAGGAACATAAAATGTACAAATGAACATCTCATAATTTTTTTTAAATTGTAAAGATGTTTAACCATGAGTGCGCTCGTTTGCGCGGGCGTGCCCGTAGCGCAGCCACAGTTAGCAGTCAGTGGGAAAGCATATAAGAACTAAATATGCAAAGTAAGCCAAAAAGCAATAGCGTAGCGGTAGAGATGTTGGCTGAAGAGCAGGCATTCATGGTTCGAGCCCCCACAACACCAATTTTTATTTATAGCAAAATAAGCACGATACAAGTCCCTGACAAACATGTACACATAAAATCACATTTTATGTAAAATGTAATGAAACAGCCCATTTATATTGAAGAAATGTGAGGTAACAAAACAATAAAAAATGCCAGATGTGCCCATAGCTGAGCTACAGTTTAACAGGGTGAGTGCATCTGCCCATAGGTGAGCAGTGGTTTAACTGGTGCAAAATGAGTGCCCGTAGTTAAGCAGTGGTTTAACAGGTGCAAAATGAGTGCCTGTAGCTGAGCAGTGGTTTAACACGCTGAAACTATGTGCCCATAGCTGAGCTGAGCGTAATATGCGTGCTGATAGCCAAATGAGGCTTAAACCAGCGTACCCCGTTTGCGCGGAGCTGCGCACCATGCAAACAAGCTAACTGACAGGCAACGTTGAGCAAGCCATATCAAAACTGCCTTTACACAGACACACCCCTCAGCTTGTCTAGACAGTCATAAAAAATAAAAAGTAGTGGCCAGGTTCGAACCCAGGATACTACACACCATAGTCAAGGTACTGAACCACTAAGCCATGACAGCAGTACCTATAAATGCAATAATAGCAAATATATAGGAATGAATACAAACTGGAGCATGACAATGCAGGTTTAGTGAAGTTGATACAATTCCAAAATGGCCAATCACAGATATGTGCGGGAAAAACGGCCTATATAAGCCCCATAGGCGGGAATACACAGCATAAACGATTGTAGAACTGACTTGCAGCCAGAATGACAGGAGTAGGTGAGGGTAGTTGCTTTCGAGCACAGAGGTGGGGCGATGGGGAGTCCAGGTACATGGTCTGGCTCCTAGTCCACAATCATGAGGCCCAACTCATGCAGGGCCAGGTCCTGTGGGGAGCATATAGGGCTGAGGCGTGGGACCGGTTGGGCTCATGACCTCACCAGTGCCACAGGGATTCCAAGGACTGGTGAGCAGGTCCGTTACCACCATGCGGACCTGAAGAGACGCAAGCAGGACCAATTGAACCTTTGGATCCAGGAGGCCCGGCAAATGCCCAACGCCCCACTACTGAGTAAGTTACACTTAATTATGTATGTAAGAAATTAAACTAGCTGATATTATGGAGATGCGTATTCCAATATTACTTCATTTATATTACAGCTGCAGGTGTCCGTTCTGCGAACCGCAGAGCCTATGGCGATAGGCTGGTGCGGTTGCGCCACCAGGCAGGTCAGTAATCCACTCCCAGTAACTGTAAATAAATATAAAAGTATGACAGTTAGCAAAAGAGTGCAGTGTAGTCACTAAGTAATAAAATGTGCAAGTAACAGTGTAAAAGTGTTTGCAAGTATTGCTTGATTACAAAAGTGTGTTGCAGTCTGTAATCCAAACAGAAAAATGAAAATGTCTGACAAATTCTGAAATAAAGATGCCCCACCTGTAAGAAAATAGTACACAACCTGCAGCAGGCTGAAAAGTACAGCTGCAGAAGATGATGAAATCACATGTGTGAAATATATCCCTGTTGAAATACTGAAACATGACAGAAGTGAGACTGCTGGAAAGGATTGTAATAACTACAGGTAAAACATGTCAATAAAGCCTAGAAGTAAGTACCATCCTGAATAGTAAAATGAAAACAAGTGAGAGAGTGTGAGAAAGTGTCATGAATCCAGCAACACAGTAGTAATAACCCCTGAATAAAGTATACTGCAGTCAGTACAGAATGAAATGCATGTGAGAATCAAAACCAAACAGTGAAATCTGTTCAAAGTGTTGCTGCATCTGGAATGTGTATCCCAAAATCTGGATATGTTGCTCTCAGTCTGCAATATGCAGATAGTATGATTGTCTGATATACCAAACATCCACACTTGTCTATAGCTATATAAAGCAAATGTAGCAGGATGATGTAGCTGAACAAAGCTACATATGAATGTGTATGAAGAACAATAAAATGTATATTGATGTTGCAGTAACAGTCCTATCACCAAGTTGAAGTAGTTATCATATAGGAAACTGTAGTTAGAACAGTAGTGTGTATATATGTGCAGCTATTAGAAATGTACAGCATATGTATTGGTATTCGAAGGTGTTAACATTATTTTCTTCACCCCACCCTATAACCACATATAACCCATTCCACGTGAAAATGGTATGTGCGATCACAATTAACACCCCTGGACATTTGTCCTGTTGGGTCATATATATTTGCATGTCCGTTGATGCATCTGCCCTGTTCATACATCCAAACCTAATGGCCTGTTGCCATCAATCAACCCTGCATGTTGTTGGAATGTGTATTGCTGTTCAAATTATGCACGTGTTATGCTCGCTGTCAATGGTGTGAATATCTGGGTGTTTGGTTAATGGGAATACTAATGCATGATGTTACAACTAATTGTGAATGGTATTATATGTCACTAACCCAAACTGTCATGACATAATGCAAAACATACGACGACAGGGAAGGCGGGTTCCAGCGGACCCACCTCTCCCATCTCAGCTGGCGAGTGCACCTGGCACTAGTGCCCAGTCTGGACCCTCCTCCTGTGGCCCTGTGCCACCTGCGGGTGGAAGCGCTGCAGGGGACGGGGCTCGTCCCCCCTCTGCAAGCGTGGCCGGAGGAGAACCACCACTCACCCTCCGTAACGTCCGGACTGTGGTGCGTAGGGAGATCCGGGAGTCTGTTCTCGAGCCCCTACGCCAGCTTGAGGCACAGGTGGCACAACTTACGGGCATGCCTGTTGCCCGGCCTACACAGCCCCCAGCACAGCCCCGTCCTGGGCAGTGAAGGAACAGTGTCAACTGCCTACGGGTGGGGATATCAGTTCCACTGTTGCCATCTGTGGGCTCATGGGCTCTGGATATCCAAACCTCCGTCCCCGTCAATTGTGTAACTCCCCCACACGTGTCATACACCACCCCTGTATGCGTCTTGTTTGTCTTGTCTGTTGACCTACCCAACCTACCTCCCCAGCTATACCGACTTCCTTCACCTGACATACCACTCTCACGTGAAAAAAAAAAAAGAAAAGAAAAGGGCACTCTGTACCCACAAAAAAATGACGCCCCATACATAGCTGCCCATTCCGCACACATGTCTGCTGGACATGGAAACTATCAATTACAATTGGCTGTACAACAAGTATTATTGTTGTCCTGACACCTCTCTCAGGGGTGGAAGGTTTCAAATGTCACACCAAATTACATACATATGCACAGCTGTTGCTGATGAAGAAATGGGCAGCTATGGGCCTTACCTACATCCCTCCTGCAAATCCCAAACTTGTTTCCCTACTGTCTTACCTTCTTTGTGACCCCTTTTTCACCACTTTCCTGCCTCCCCATTTTCATTTCTTTCAAAGAAAATAGCGCGGGTGTGTGCCAGAGTAAGCACTGTTAAGCGGTTGTAAACGGGTGTGCGCGCAGAGCTAAACGCCAGTGCGCATGCGTGAGCTCCTTACAACTGCTTAAAAGTGCCTTAGTCACTCTGATTGACAGGTCCTGTAGTCAGTTCAAAAGCAAAATAAAATCCCACTGTCAGTCCAGAACCCAGGACCTTGGAAACAGTAGTCTGTATGACCTACCACTAAGTCATGACTCTTATACAAGAACATTGTGCCAAAATAAATATAACATGTAATAGTAGGGATGAATGTAAAGGGAATATAGAATGTGTAGTACACAAAGCATGTCATTTAGAATTACTGTCAAAACTAGTGGATTCCCACAATAGTAGTGTGTGAACAGAAACAGCCATGCTAGTTGGTAGCTTGTAGGTAATAATGTCAGTTAATGTACATATATAAATGTATGTATATTTACATATATATATGTATGTGTATATATATCTATATATATATATATATATATATATATATATATATAGTTGTAGGTGTCATTGTGCATACACACTTACTACAGGGAACAGGAGAGAGGAATGGAGAAATGTGAATCTACAATACAGCCTGAATCATGAGAGAGATACTAACCTTTACACTCACAGAACAGTGTCCACAGCATACCAGCATGGTCCCCGCCCTTACAATCTGAAAGGGCAACGCCCATCTCACATACCCTTTTATAGCACTGTCCTGAAATCACAGTGAGAACTGCAATCAGTACACAACTGGCTGCATGCAATTAGCAAATGCTGGCTTACAATTGGTGCAGAGGCCATCACATGGACCTATGCAGATACCTACAAAAGCATCCTGTACTAACACTCCACACATGCAATACGTTCATTGCACTGTCTGGAAGCAGACAGCGGGAGAGAGACAGACAGAGACAGAGAGAAAAAAAAAAAAACACATGCTACACACTGTGAGTCTAAGCTGTCAGCAGTGACAGTAGCAGCAGGAAGCAGAAGCAGTGGTAACGCAACCAGCTGCGACAAACACAGGTAATGCAAAGTAGCAGGTTAATAGTCTGCATACTGTGAACCCTCCAAATGTGTCATAGGTCTGTATCTATAGGTATGTCCATGTGATATGTTGTGTGTACGTAGTTCCACCAAAAGGGGATGACTATACATTACATGTCAATCAGTGTTACGCCATGATCCTGGCAGCAGTTGTCTGTGCGTTGCCCTCAGCAATGGCTGTAGTGACTGTTTTGAAAGGTCAGCCAGGTTCAAAAGGCAGGATCAGCCCATCACAAAGGCAAACTGGCTGGGAACAAGTGTCTGCAGGTACCCGATATCACTGCATATGCATCCCATACTGAATAATTCCATAGCTTAGCAGACCAGGCCGGTTATGCATATGATGTGGTAGTTCCCAGGGTCAGTAGAGGTGCCTCCTTAGTGGTGTGGGACCACTGTTGCTATATGCCAGTGTCCAGGTACATATCATGTAGTACGGCCAAGATTAATTATCAGTCTTATATGCGGTTGTATGTCCTCTTGGAGTGCATGTAGCACACATCCAGGGATACCATCAGGTCACAGTGATGCTGTGTGTTCTGCTTTGCTGAGGGCGGCCCTCACCTGGACATGTGAGATGATAGGGAGGTTACATACAGCTGTGATAAGTATTTCAACTGGTGGGGGAGAAGGAGGGGGGATACGTGCACCGAACCTGTCTGCAAGAATGTTGCCAATATCTGTGTGTTTGGTGAATGTTAAGTAGGTGTGTATTAATGCAGAGCATATCTGAGGTATTTGGTCCATATGTGTAACATAACTGAAGAAGGCCTTGTGGTTATCCATAGTGTTTGTGGCCATTTCCCTCCCAGAGTAGGCCGTGGCCGTTGTTATGAGAGACCGTAGCGTAGTACCAGTGCTGACCAATGATGCCTTCCCTTAATGTGAATCTGCTCTGTCCTGCAGTAGCCTCCTGCTATTGTTATACAATCTGCCTCTGTCTGGGGTCCACCGGACAGGATGCCTAACCTTTGTGCATAGGGTCTGGGTTAGAAATGTGTGTGCAAGATCCATGCAATCTGTGGGATGTCTGTGGTAAGCATTTGCAAAGGGGTCAGCAGTGTGGGTTGTGGCTTCCACTGGCCCAGTGTGCTGCATGGATACCATCTCAGTCCTAACAAGTGAATAACTGTCTAATCACATACATATCAAAGTAGTCTACTGTGCTGGTGGTGGTGGTGGGATATGTATATCCAGGCCGAGTAACTTGTGTCCACATCACACTAGTGGATGGCGTCCCACATACAGTACCTTGGGATGAACCCCCAGAGTGAGGTTGTGCATTGGACCTGTCAGTGTGTGCTGACCGATGGGGCATGCTACTATGTTGTGTGGAATGTGGTAGGTATTGTTGCACAGGTGTTTGCTGAACACTGATATCTGGCCATGTACTTGTGTATCCACCACGAGACACACACATGCAACATATGGGAGTAGTAGTATATCACTACACATGAGTATCATGTATAGTATATGTGCCATATATTGCTGACAGTCTGCTGATATCCTGTTTGTGTTCTCTTCCAGGGAGATGGCGCGTCAGCGTAATCCCGCCTACTCTGCAGCGGAAGATGAGGAGATACACCAGAGCCTGGTGCGGGAGTATGACATACTGTTTTCCCGCACCAGTCAGAATCAGCAGGAGAGGGCTGCACTGTGGCAAGACCTTGTCCGTAGGGTAAATGACATTGGCACGCATAATAGGACATATGAGCAGGTACGACATCACTGCAGTGATTTAATCAGAAATGTCCATCAGCGTGCGTCGGATATCCACAGGCAACAGGTTGCCACAGGAGGTGGGGTGGCCACACACCCCCCCTCACCAGACTGGAGGGGCTACTCCTAAGTGTTGTGGCTCCAGCCCCGGAACAGCAACAGCAATACACCTGCATCATGATGGAGGCTGGATCCACACAGCAGCACGACATGGAGCGTGCAGGTAATATGCCATATGTACACTTGACTGTTCTGTACACTGTTATTTTATGCATGTGTAAGGTGTTCATAGGTTCATAGGTTCATACTAGGCTATCTGCCCTAGGGCATTTATAAGCCTAGCCAGAGTGTGTGTGGCTTTCACCACCCCTTAGGATGAGAATACTATACCCATTAATTTGCTGTGCCTCTGTCCAGCAGTGATACAGAGATGATTCCCGGGGTAAACCTACGATCTCCCATCCACTCGTCAAGATTTCTCTTGAACAGAGTCAGTGAGGGGCTCTGCCTCACATGGACTGGGATTCTGTTCCATAGTGTAGGGAGTCTCTGGGTGATGAATCTGTCCCTCCAGCACGTCCTATTTATATCCGTGTTGAGGTTTAAGTCTCTTGCTCGTGGCTCTGGTGGATTTGGATTTTTGAGGTGGAGCATGTCCATTAATTCCGGGTTGGACATGGCCTTGTATGTCAGGCACAGATCACCTCTGAGCAGACGGTATGCGACTGAAAAGAGCTGGAGTTTCTTCAGTCGGGCATCGTATGACATATGTTCGAGCCCCTTTATCCTTTTGGTGAGGAACTTTTGGGGTCTTTCCAACTGCTGCAGGTGTCGGGTAAAGTACATTCCGAATGGGGCGTTGTACTCAATCATTGGTCTGATAAGTGAAGAGTACAGGGGTACAATGACCTCTCCTGATCTGGATGTGAATCCCTTCATGATCAGGTGGGCAATGTAGAAGGTCTTCCTAACCACTTTGGCAATGTGAGTGTCAAAAGAGAGGTTACTGTCAACTTGGGTCCCCAGGTCCCTGATAACTTCTTCCGTGTTTAATGGATTACCACCTATATGGTAATTAGGGGTTACATTGTTTTTCCCAAAGGGTATAACTATACATTTTTTGGCATTTAGCTTAAGGCCATGGCTCTGGCACCAGTTATCCATTTCTACGAGACCTTTCTGGAGGATGTCTGTGTCTGATGGAGTGTCAATTATGGTGCCCAGTTTGCAGTCATCCGCAAATTTTGTCAACCACAATCCGTGTGTCCGTGGTATGTAGCTGTCATCATAGTATGTAATTGTGCATGTGTGATATTGGCAATATCAGCAGCTGACGTGTGAAAGGCAACTGGTGTACTACTGCACTGTACCATATGCAGTATCATTGGCACAGTTGTGCCCACTGACATTAATCTCATCATTTCTGCAGGTCCCTCCGGGGTTACAACAAGGCAGGCCATCCATGCTGGTGAGTGTGTTTAACAATACCTATAATAGTCCTGATAGTGCTAGTAACACTAGTGTAACTCAGTAGTGCTCAGTGTGTATACTGCGGGGTGTGCATGTGTGCAGGTGTGCCTGTGCCCATGTGTGCCTGTGTCCACGTGTGCATGTGTGCCTGTGTCCACGTGTGCATGTGTACACGTGACCACGTGTGCATGTGTGCATGTGTCCACGTGTGCATGTGTGGATGTGTGCATGTGTCCACGTGTGCATGTGTCCACGTGTGCATGTCTGCATGTGTGCATGTGTGCCTGTGTGCATGTGTCCACGTGTGCATGTCTGCATGTGTGCCTGTGTCCATGTGTGCATGTGTGCCTGTGTCCATGTGTGCATGTGTCCATGTGTGCATGTGTGCATAAGTGCATCACTGGTAACATTGTGTAGACACTGTAAACTGTGTTTCCTGTCTTCCTCCCACAGGTTCTGGTGCTGCTCTGGTGTCCTGCAGCAGGGAACCTGAATCTGGTGCCACAGGTACTGGTAATGATGATATCTGTGTAATGGTACAGAAAGGTGTGTCAGGGTCCGCCATTGGTCAGCCAATTGACAGTACACAGCTGTCAACCCCATCATTGCGCACAGTCATCCTGCCAGTACATCCTTTGTCACCATTGTCCCTAGGTGATGGACAGGATACAGTGGGCACTGACCAGGGTAATGTGGTATCTGTGGCACATGCTTCCCCACACAGCAGCCATGGGCAGGGTCCTGCGATGGTACCACACAGACAGTTGCCCATGGGTTCTTGTGGGAGCATCCGTGGGCGTACTGCCTCTGGCAGACGTGCCCAAAGAGGTCTGTCAACCTCAGCTATGTTTCGGGCTGGCATGCAGGCACAGTCGCATATGGAAAAGTACACCAGACAGGGTCTGAGGGAGCTGAGAGCATGTCGCACAGCCATGACTGACAGTATGCGTGACATCGCGGATGCTATCCGTAATTTCACCGATGTCATAGACAGACGTTGTGGGGACATATTACAGCAGTTCCACAACCAAATGTCCATGAACCAGGGCAATGGTGGGCGGTTGCGGCGTCGACGTGGCCGTATGCCAGCAACAGCAGCAGCTGGCAGTCGGCGCGGATGACAACAGGCCCGCGCACGCTCCCATAGTGCCAGCAGCAGCCCCAGCAATGCTGGGTCTGTGCTGTCATTGGAACGCCCCAGGAGACCATGTGCACGTGGCTCTGGACAGTCCCAACAGGGACCTGTGTCCAGTCAACACACTCCCGCTTCTGATGACAGTACCCAGTCTGGCTTAGTACTGGATATGGTCCATAGCACCCCTGCCAGGCACAGGTACCGTGTCCGTGCCCACAGACACTGATCTGTATGACCTGCCAGGTGCAGTCTGTGGCTGTCCACAAACCCCTGTATATGGCAGCCATGAGGTGGAACTGTGTGCGTGCATACACACATGCGAAATGTTAACACCTAGGGCGACCACATACACGCACACACTGCACCAACAGTGCCCCACCCTGTACTGCTGCCCCTCACCAACACACATACACACGCATGTCAATTGGTCTTATCAGTGGCAGACTCAGACATATCTAATTCACACCCTGTGCATATGATGACACTGTGCCACCTCCTGCAATCTCCAACATCATTGCGGGAACAGGTAAACACATTGCTGATGCACAGGGTGACTACATAGAAGTGTATTAGTAGTATCATGTTGGTAACAGTACAGTGTGCTGATATGACTGTGTGTATATCCCAGCATGCCTGATGCAGTAACCGTATGAATGTCCTGAATTGTTATCTGCACCCATAGTACATACCAAAGTGTAACAGCTGCACATAATTGCATGCCGGTGGTAAGGATGTCAACAGATAGCTGCATACATGGGTAGCACAGGGGGGAAGCTAACGCAAGTAGTGATATGCAATGGTGGACATGTACAGTAATGGTGTCAAGTTGCCCACAACGACTATGCAATGTGGATGTTTGCGCATGTTGATATGTGTGCAGTACCAATGTAATCCAAATCACAATTAACTATGACATAATATCAGTTCTACCATGGGCATCTGCGCTGTGTATTCCTGGGTACATGTTGATAGTGCCTACATATTTGCATTGTTACTTACTGTTAGTGTTACCCCTTCTTTGTTGTACAATGAACTACTTCCAGCCCTGCTTACTGTAGCTTTGTTTGCATGCATGTTCGCTTGGGGTTCCCTGGAACACTGCTTACACCTGCAATGCAGAGTTACAGTGCTTCTGTGGACTCCTAGTGACATCTGCATAGCGTACGATACGTATGTCAAGTTTACACATGACAGAACGTCACTGTCCGTCCTGTTCACATGTACGTTGCCTGTGACACATTGCACATGTCTTACCTGGCATTTACCCACGTGTGCAGTCATATATGCCAGTGCTATGAAACAGTAGCAGTACACCCACACATGCACACCTTCAGTATGTTGTTCCCTATTGGCCCTATATGTTGGTACTCACCATGGCAATCACACTACTAGGGTAGCATGTGCAAAGGTAACCTGTGAATCACCTCTATGGTCCAGTTGTGGTTTATGTGAGTCATGTGGCAATGTCACAGCTGCCACATGTATGCAGTCAGCCATCACCCTTGGCCAGGAACGTACAACACATGTGTGGGATGCCACCACATAGCCAATCTGGGGACTGAGCTCTCTGAACCCAGTAATGCCATACCCTGTCAGGTGGCATGTCATATTACAGTGACTACAATACAAGTCAGACATAGACACGCACTGACAGCATGCTGAACACATTGGAGCATACGTGGGGACTCAGAATAGCATCCTGCCTGAGCACACACCTCCGCAGCTGGCACACAGGCATATGTTCCATCGGAACAGAGCACATGCCACACATGGCACACATCCCGTGTGCCACACACTCACAGCCTGTAGGGCTACACAACACACCAGCTACAGATGTGTCAGGTACCTGTCTTGGGTGCTGCACTGGGGTCCCGCTCAACAGGCTGTATCTGGTGAAGGTCACAGTGATATACCTCAGGGGCACTATGGTCCACCACAGAACACATGCATACAGGTCAGTCAGAGGCATGGACACATATGACTCACTCATTGACCATGCCACTATGGATGACCTGAGACATACCTCCCTGGACTACATGATAGGGAACATAGAATGGATCTCTCAGCATGTGGCACGGGCCAGTATGAGCCTGATCTTGGTTGCCAACATACCCTCACCAGGTATGCTACCACTATATGTAGGAAGGGTGTTGTATGTCTACATTCTGCTCAGTCTCCAATGTCATTCATAGGGTATCCGCTGGCTGTCAACGTGTGCTTACATGCTAGGGAAGCCACAATCATGTGCAAGGGTCAGCTTGCACGTGACACCCATGGCCCGATGTATATTGGCGAAGCTCCTTGATACACACATACTGCCTTATGCTGCAGGACACGGATTACATAGCCACCTCCGCGGGTATCACACAGGTTAGGACACTAACTGTGCTGCTACACAACACCAGCAGTGTACACCGCAAGATGCATGCACTGGACAGTGTCCTCAGCATGGTGAACTGCAATGTCTGTGCAGTACCAGAGTCCTGATTCATGGCTCACAGGTGCAACCCATCACTGCCAGGTTATGCCTCATACCATGCCTGTCGTCCCCTACACATGTAACACACATGGACAGGGGGGTGGTATCCCAAGGCACCACAGATACACACACCTCCAGGTTGTTGGCACAGCACAAAGCATCAGGGCCTAATCATGTGCAGCTAACAGTGTGTCGGACTGCCACCTGGTTCATAGCCTGGCACACACAACCCTCCCATACACAGGAAAACCACCTATCCTCCATAACAACACTGGCAATATGACAGTCTCAAGAACTGTCTTTATATGGCTGGACTGCATCCAGCCAAACATTGTGCGTGAGCATTACTGTAGCTACAACACACTAGCTGAAGGGTTCACAGCATGTGGTCACTGAATTGCAGTGTAATGACATGTTACCACTCCCACAACAGGTGGGAACATGCAGCACCTGTACATTGACTACATGTAGACTATATGGCCCAGACCAGATGTGTATCCCCTGCTGTAGGTATTTTACCATATACACCCACACTGTATAGACACGTACCGCGTGCAGCCCCTGCACAGTAAGACACAGTCATATTGTTATACATTGCAAATATCATTTATCCACTCGAGGCATGTGTCAGACATGGTAACTACTGCAGGTCACAGGTATTTATGTGTATGTGTCACACACATACATCATGTGTGCAATGCCATTGCTGGTTTAGGCAATGGCACGCATTGTTATGCACAAAGACCCACACAAGGTCATAATGTGTGACACAACCACACGTGGCAGTTGTGGGTTACCAAAACATACCTGTCTGTACTCTGACAATGGTAATAGACCCAGTAGCAGAGCGCACTATTGGCATTACTGGCCAACTAGCCCTGTTTGGCTGTGCTGATAGTGTGGTGACATCCCCTGTGTTTCCTGGGGGAATATGCAGCATCTGGTGTATTGTAGTATTTGCCAAAAGGATCTGTTCTCTCACACTTGCATTTACACACACCCTACTAACCCCACACACTTGCCATTTACAGGATTCATACCCCTACCTAACTAAGTCACGACACGTGAGAGAGATGCATTAGCAAAGCGCACTATTCGGATTACTAGATGGTTCCTCTTCTCTGGCTGTACTTATAGGGTGCTGACATCATCAGTGTTTTGAAAGGGTAATGTGCATCAGGTAGTGTGATCTCCTGACTGCCAAAACTAACATGTTTTTCATACAGAAATGCACACACACAAACTCCCCACATCCAAACACACACACACTTGCCACTTGCAGGTTTCAAACCCCTACCTAAATATGTTATGGCACTTGAGAGTGACGCTGTAGCAGATTGCGCTATTCTGATTACTGGTAGATGTCTCTTCTCCAGCTGTATGTATAGGGTGCTGTCATCATCACTGTTTGGAAAGGGTAATGTGCATCATGTAGTGTGATCTCCCGATTTCAAAAAAGCACATGTTTTTCATACAGAATTGCACACACACAGAGTCTCCACATCCAAACCCACACACATGCCATTTACAGGTTTCAAAGTCCTACCTAACTATATTATGACACTCGGGAGAGAAGCATTAGCAGAATGCGCTATTCGAATTACTGGGAGGTTTCCCTTCTCCTGCTGTACTTATAGGGTGCTGACATCATCAGTATTTAGAAAGGGGAATGTGCATCCTGTAGTGTGTTCTCCTAGTTGTCAAAAGGGATATTTTTTTCATACAGACTTGCACACACACTGAGCATTTACAGGATTCAAACCCCTAGCAAACTATGTTATGACACTCGAGACGGACGCATTAGCGGAGCGCGCTATTCACATTACTGGGAGGTTTCCCTTCTCCTGCTGTACTTATAGGGTGCTGACATCATCAGTGTCTAGAAAGGGGAATGAATGTGCATCCTGTAGTGTGTTCTCCTAGTTGCCAAAAGGGATATTTCTTTCATACAGACTTGCACACATACTAACTCCCTCCACACACACTGAGCATTTACAAGACTCAAACCCCTACCGAACTATGTTGACACTCAAGACGGACGCATTAGCAGAGCGCGCTATTCGCATTACTGGGAGGTTTCCCCTCTCCTGCTGTACTTATAGGGTGCTGACATCAACAGTGTTTAGAAAGGGGAATGTGCATCCTGTAGTGTGTTCTCCTAGTTGCCAAAAGGGATATTTCCTTCATACAGACTTGCACATACACTAACCCCCTCCACACACACTGAGCATTTGCAGGATTCTAACCCCTAACTATGTTATGACACTCAAGACGGACGCATTAGCAGAGTGCGCTATTCGCATTACTGGGAGGTTTCTCTTCTCCTGCTGTACTTATAGGGTGCTGACATCACCAGTGTTTAGAAAGGGGAATGTGCATCCTGTAGGGTGTTCTCCTAGTTGCCAAAAGGGATATTTCCTTCATACAGACTTGCACACACACTAACCCCCTCCATACACACTGAGCATTTGCAGGATTCAAACCCCTACCTAACTATGTTATGACACTTGAGACGGACGCATTAGCAGAGCACGCTATTCGCATTACTGGGAGGTTTTTCTTCTCCTGCTGTACTTATACGGTGCTGACATCATCAGTGTTTAGAAAGGGGAATGTGCATCCTGTAGGGTGTTCTCCTAGTTGCCAAAAGGGACATTTCCCTCTCTCAGACTTTCACACACACAAACCCCACTCACCCACACACACACACACACACACACACACACACACACACACACACAGACACACACACAGACACACACACACAGACACACACACACAGACACACACACACACAGACACAGACACACACAGACACAGACACACACACACACACACACACACACACACACACACACACACACACAGACACACACACACACACACACACTGAGCATTTGCAGGATTCAAATCCCTACCTAACTATATTATGACACTGGAGGGAGACACATTAGCAGAGTGCACTATCCGAATTACTGGGCATCTATTCTGCACCTGCAGTATTTATAGGGTGCTGACATCTTTATTTCTACAGAGGTATGTACATGTAGTACTACCTGTCAGGTGGGGGATAGCATATATATGCATTTGCAGCCACCTATGTCAGGGTCAGATATGCACATTGCACTGGCAGGTTATGTTCTATACCATGCTTTGTGACCACAGGACCTGTAACACACAACACAACCAGTCCAGAACACCACACCCACATCCAGGACACACACTTAGCTTCCCTGGGAACAGTGCCGGGATATGCAGGTGTTCACATATACCATTCCAGTTGTTAACATCAGGTACAGGCATATTGTGTGTGAGAACTACTCAGGCCTCTACCACTTTACCCTACAGCCACTACAATTTGTGGGTCCATGTGCTATGGCAGAACCACACACCACAGCCACATGGGAGAATACATATTGCACCTGTCCATCTGCAACGTGGGTACTCACTGTTCCACACCAGAGGTAGACCACCATTGTTGATATCTGACCATACCCACCTTTCCCTGGACATCCATATCCCATCTCCACCCCCAGGCAAGGTTGTCACTGCACACAAACTGTATTTAGCACAAGCAGACTCTACACTTGTGAAGACTGGGGTGGACGACTTCAGAGGACCCATGCTGGGGGACTATACTGGCCACTCAGCATAATCCTTGACAACTGCATTCTATAAGCATGTGTACGGTTTGCATTGATCATGCTATCCCACATATACCCATGACTGCTCAACAACAAGACACCTGTCAGGTGTACACCAGCCATATATGAGCCGTACAACAGACAGAGTGAGCTAATACATTGCAGAGCTGTAGCCCACAGAGGGAGGACATCTGTGAACAGTTCCGGCACGGCACTTCATTCACACATAATCATTACAACACAGTGTTGACAGTGGAATTGTCCAGAGAATGCAGATAGGGCTCCCCTCAGTCTGTTATTGACGGACACTTGCTGTTAGAGATCCTCAGCAACCCTCTTCCAGCACACACTGACAACATGGCTGTGGCTTAGCACATTCAATCCCTGGGACCTCCACGGTGCCCCTGCTTGACAGAGGCACAGCTCACTAGCCTCACATGTTGCCTTATGTGACCTACTTTACAGTGGCAGAGTAGCCTACTGTACTGGGGATGCAGATGCCAAGCACACTCTGGCTGATCTGTTACTCCCTAGGGCAACAAGCCTAGTATTGACCTCTACACCCATATGTTCAATTGTCGGATGCACAATATTTGTTGTGCTGTTCTACTGTTTGCAGGTCTTTATTGCCATAGCATTCCCTGTTCCTATGACCAACTTGTGTATCTGTGGAAGATGTTTGCATATGACGGCGATCCACTATATCACTTATGTCTCTGTAGTCATTTACTGTGTGCACTGGGCAGATTGCTGTGTTGTGGTTGGTTCCTGGACTGACACATACAAATACCAGATATGTGCGGCCAACTGCTAATCGGAGATATGGCCTAAGTGTGTGAGCATGCCCAGTTCAGCCTTTCTATGGCATGTTGTCTGACATATGCCTCACTTATCAAAGTGTGCGAGCATGCCCAGTGTGAGCTTTCCATATGTTGCACTCTGAAGTCCACCACATATTTGGGTGTGTGTGAACTTCAACAATATCTCACGTTTATGGTTGTGTGTTGGGTGTCATGTTGTGTACTAACTGGCCAACTGCTTCGTGTCTGCCACAACAGGGATTATACTGTGCCTGCAGGGATTGCATGGGATACTTTGCAGACAGTTCTCAACATACCTTCATAATGACCTAACACTGTAGTACCGTACAGTGTACTGGTTCAGTACTTTCACTGTGGTGGACAGTATCCTGGGCTTTAGTCCTATGACTGCTTCACATATTCATAGTGAGCACAACAGACTGTGTAGGGGGCCAGTTGTGCACATATGACCATGTTGCATTATGTTCAGATATAAACTACCTACACCAGGCTCGTCCAACATTGGTAGTGTATTCCACAACATGGGTGGACATTAGCAAACACTAGCGATGTTACCTAGGCCATTTCTGATGCTAGTCACAGGGTATGTTTGTCCTTCAACACACAAACTGGAGTTTGCCATGACATATGTCATGGTTAGTATACTGTGCCTCCGTCTACCTCTGACATAACAGTGATACCCAGGGTTAGCCTACCATCTCCCATCCACTCATCAGGATTCCTCTTGAGGGGTGTCGATAAGTGACTCTCTGGCTGACCTGTACCGGGAGTTTACTGAAGAGTGGGGGTGCCTTCTGTGTTATGGATCATTCTGTACAGCTTGTCCTATGTATGTCAGTGCTGGGGTTCAGGTCTCTCATGTGCATAGCTCACTGCCATTCAGATTGTACAAGGTGCAGCATGTTCATTGATTCCAGGTTGGACATGGCTTCATACATCAGGCACAGCTTGCCTGTAGCTGGGCAGTATGGCAGTGTGTGGGCTGCAGTTTGTTTACTCAGGCAACACATGGCATCTGTTCATGCTCTTTGCTACTCCTGGTGGGGTACTGTTGTGGACTTTACAGTTGATGGAGGTGTCTGCTGAGGTATATCCCACAGGGGCTATTGTAGTCAATTGTGACGCTGATGGAGGATGACTGCAGAGCCACAGTGACATCCCCTTATCTACATCTGCCAACCTTCATGTTTGGGTGGGTATATAGTATATGTTTCTGCGAACACTACAGCCACATGTTTGTCCAGTGCAGGATATCTATCACCTTTTGTACCCAGGTCTCTCATTACATGTTAGGTACGTCATAAGTTAACACCTGTGTGGTAATTTGTGGGCACTTACTGTATATCCACAGTGGTTGTCTATACACAGTTCTGCAATTAGCTTGCTGACATGGCTATGGCTCCAGTTGTCTGTTTGTAGGTGGCCCTTTTGTGGGTTGCTTGTGTCAGCTGGGGGTCAGATATGGTGGGCTGTTTGTACTCCTCTGCATACATGTTCAGTCACAGTCCTTCCATGTTGGCCTATACCTATGGGACATATATACAGAACGGGGGGGGGGGGCCCAGGACCAGGCCTTGTGGGATGCCACTCATATCTGCTTTGTAGTCTGACATGGATGCGGCATGTCTGACCATGCCAGTTCTGTCCTTGGTCTGCTTTGCAACCCCTCTACTGACATAGGGGTATACATTTAAGCTGGTGAACATATCCATACTGAACTCGTACGGTATTGTCTAGAAGCATATGCATGGTCCAGCTACGCCGTGTGGACCACATTGCCCTCATCAATGACCTTAATGACTGCTTCAAATGGGTCAAACATGTTTAGGGGCAGGATCTACAGTTATGACAGCCACACTGTGTAGGGTCCAGTATCAGTAGGTCCACAATAGCCTTCTGTCTGCGGTACATACTGATCCTTTCCATAGCTGTGCAGACCAAGCTTGTCAGGATCCTGGGGTGGTAGTTTGCAGTATCCATTCAGGCAACACCTTTGTTGTGAAGGACCACTGTTGTTGTACACTGCTCTTTGGGTACATATCCTGTGGTAAGGCTGACATTGGGCAGTAGTGTGATTTGGCATTCCATTATTCTTGGAGTCCATGTTGGCCTCAGCCCAGGACACCATCACATACCTTTGCTGCTGTGTGTTTTGCTTTGCAGATGATGGCTGTTACCTCAGCATCTGCAATGTCAGGGGACTAGCAGTCTGCTGGGATAGATATTTTGCACTCTGGGGGAGGGGGGGTGTTTGCACTGCACCTGTCAGGTTGTATGTTAGCAATATGTGTGTGTGTTTGGTATGTTGTTTGTAATATCTGTGTGATTCGGAGCATATCTGTGGATGCCCAACATGGTTCCTACCATCAGTTAGGTAAGCCTTGTGATTATCCTTAGTGTCCTGTACAATTTGTATCTTCATAGGTTCATGGGTTCATACTAGGCTATCCACCCTAGGGCATTAGCAAGCCTAGCCAAAGTGTGTGTGCCTTTCGCCACCCCTTGCTATGTTTCTATTATGGCCATTTATGAATTTCTTTACTGTGCCTCTGTCTGGTCATGACACAGTGAAGACCCCCAGTATACATGTACGATCATCCATCCACTTGGCAATATTCCTGTTGAGGGGTGTCAGTGAGGGGCTCTGCCTAACATGGATTGGGATCCTGTTTCTGGGTGTGGGGAGCCTCTGGGTTATGTATCTGTCCCTCCAGCACATCTTATTTCATTATGTGTTGAGGCTGACATCTGTCACTCTCACAGCTCCAATGGCTTTGATTTCCTGTGGTGGAGCATGTCCATTACTCCTGTGTTGGACATGGCCTTGTACAACAGACATACAATGCTTCTGTGTAGGCAGTCTGTGACTGCATTCAGCTGGGGTGTCTACAGCCAGGCAGAATATGACATATATTTCACACCCTTTATCCTCTTGGTGGGGTAACTATGAGGTCATCCGAACCGCTGCAGGTGTCACGTACGGTACATCCCATATGAGTCATTGTACTAGATTATGGGTCTGATAAGGGAACAGTACAGCGGCACAGTGACCTCTGTTGATGTAGATGTGAATCCTTTCATGATACGGTGTCCAATATCGACAATCTTCCTAGCCACATTGGCATTTTGTCACATGACAGATTACTGTCAACTGGTGTCCCTAGGTCCCTGATTACTCCTTGCATACATAATGGTTTGCCACCTATGTGGTAATTTGTGTGTACCTTGTCTGGTATTTGGTGGGACATTCATACTGTCCAGTGTCTTCAGGATGTCTGGGTGGAGTTCTAGTGTGAGTGTGGTCTGTCGCATGCTACAGACTGTACAGCAGTTTGGACTACACTTAGGTGCACATGGGTGGTCTCCGCTGCTTTGTGCATTGTCAGTTACCTGGCCATATGGGTGTCTGTGCTGCATATGGGTACTCCCCCTCCTTTGATGTTTTGGTCCAGGTGTTGGGGCCATAACACATGATATGTGGTATAACCTGGTAGTGCTGGTGTGCTATCACTAGGCTTGCAGCAGGCTTCTGTCACTGCACAGACATTGATGTTCTCCATAATGGGAAGTGCCTCATGGGCATGCATATTGCAGTTTACACATCTGGCAATGGTCAGCATTACCCTTATGTTTCCTACCACGTATGTTTTCTAGGGTGGTGGGTAGTCTTTTTGGCCTTGCCTACATACGGCTCTATGGAGGTGGCAAAGGCCTTATCCAGTATCCAGACGCACAGGGGTAACAGGTGCAAGCCATCCCTGGAACAGCAGCATGGCTTGTCATGCTTGACATCTCAAGCAGACAGACATTAGACCCTCTTGGACTGACAGCTGTAACTGTGCCAGCTGTTAAACATGATCATTCTGTGTTTGTACTGTGGCATCATTCTTGGTGAGGGTTGGATGCTGCACACAGCCAGTGTCATACCGGCCTGGGGTACATACTCAGAGAGATCATCCATGTCTCTTTTCATGTAGACCAGGGAGGTACATCTCAGGTCATTGACACCAGCATGGACATTGAGTGCATCATATTTCTGCTTGCTTTGGGGTGACCTGCGTACTTGTGTTATGTGGCATTTTGTGGCGGCCTACAGGCAGCTTACTCTACCCTTTCCCTTGTTCAGTCTGGTGAGTGTGACAGCAGTGTGTCTGCCTATACAGACACCTATTACAATTGTATCAGGCATGTTGTTTCTCCTTCTGGCCTGTGACTGTTTGGCACACCAGCTTTGTGTACTATTCGTTGCATGTGCTATGTTTGGAGGTTGTGGTTGCTTGTGATCTGCTTTGGAGGCTTCTGTTGGTGTGGTGTGTTTGTAATTAGGGCCTCCGGGAATATTTTTCTGTGTTTATGTGTTTGGTTTACAGTTGTGGTAGGTCTATGTGGGACTGGGTTTGTGGTGTATGTGGTTACCGTCTCCTCCTGACTAGTTTTGACAGTACTGAGTTGGGGGAGCTCAACCTCTGGTTTGGATACATGGTTGCATCTATCACATATGTTTGTATTTATTGGGGGGAGTTGTGGTTGTCTGGGTACTTGGGACAGGTGTCACATTGCCTCTGGATTCACAGATTCTACTTGTTGTGGCTGGACTTAGTGGATTGTATGTGTGGACATATGTTATTGCCATACTACTGGTCAGTGATTACTTCCCTTTTTATGTTTGCTCCATCATGTGGTAGCTTCCTCATTCTCTTGCATGGTTTGGTAATGGCTGGAGTCCAGCATGCCAGATGCCTGCGTGTATGGCATTGTGTGTTGTTGTTATTTGTGATTGCATACTCCAAGCATTCCTGGCTGTGTTCATGGAATGCCTGTATAACATGTTCTGCGGTGTGTCCCATATTCTGCACTTACACAGGGCCTTTCGTGGATTCAACATCAGTTTGGAGGGCTGCAACCTATGCTTTACACATGTTTTTCACTGTGGTATTCTGGCCAGGGACTGGGGTCGGATGTGTATATCCAGTGTGATTACTCTATGGTCTGGTCTTACCAGTGAAGGATACACTTCTCATCTTGCCATCCAGTACACATGTTGCTGATTATCACATCCAGTATGCTTACCCCTCTTGTGGGAGTGGTACGTTGTTCCTGGGCATTTTGGTTTATGGATTCTGGGAACTTTTCTCCAACTGTGTTGGTGCTAGTATAATGCTCCCGGTGTATGTCTGGGTATTTTCACTCAAGCAATATAATGTTGTTTTGGGGGCTTGATATATTCATGTATTCCAACATAGGCCAGGTGCAGTTCCTGGTATTAGGACAGTAGTCTGCAGCAGGCTATATACTGGGAGGCGGTTTTAGCCATTGGTATTTGACCATGGCTAATCCATGCTGCTTCTTGTTGTGGTACCAACATGGGGGTGTGGTTATCCTTGACATTTATTGCTAGTCACCCTCCTTTTGTAGCTTGTTCCATGTTTTGCGGCTGTACAGCACAGTATGAGGTGTGACTTGGTAGTGTTAGGGTGCTGATGTGAGCCTTGACCCAGTTCTCTATTACAGGACTGATATCTACATTCTCCATACTGTGTGTGTTTACACTGCACACATCTTGCTGTTTAGACTTCTGGCATTGGGTAGCATTACATCTAGGTTCCTATCCCTTGTGGTACCTATGAAGGTGGGTTTGTGTTTTGAGACTTACCTATTCAGGGCATGCTGTGGGTACTGACAGCCTTTGCCAGTATCCATGGGGCATGGAATGATAGGTGCACGCCACCCCTAGCAGGTGGTGCATCATGTCATGCTCCGCATGGCTTCCCAGCCTGAAACACATTGGCTCCCCTTTGACTAACTGCATTACTTCAGCCAGTTATTGCACTTGATCATCCCATCGTCATTTTGTGGCTTCATGCTTGGTGTGGGTGGATGTTAGTCAGGGTGCTCAGGTGTGCATATAGTACATGGTGTTACATTACTTAACACATGGCATTCATGCCTCAGGTGGTGCTGCAGGGCTGCCTCTGTCAGATGCGCATATTACACTTCCCTGTACATGTTTGTGAGCAGGTCATGTCATTTTAGGCATCCATGTTATTATTTGAGCGAGTCAGAGGGGGTATCATTCCCAGGGTTCCTACTGAGCCAGTGTATGTGCTATGCGTTGCCTCTTTGCCAAGGCCAGGGCATACTGGGCACACCTCCTTCTGCCTACTGGGGCAGGCTCAGGTTGTTCCTCCTCCGAGTCATGCTCTGCCGGTGATGGCCTTGGCAATGGTGGGGGGCTGTTTGGCCCAGCCCTATGCTGGTCCTGCTGCAGCTGTTTTCGCAAGATCATATTATGTAGCATAGCACATACCATGACAATTTGGGTACATGTAGTTGGTGTGTACTGCAAGGCTCCACCAGATGTGTCTAGACACCGGAACCATGACTTGAGCAGCCCAAACACACGCTCTATTACATTACGTGTTTGTGCATGTGCCTCATTATGGCGTTCCTGTTCAGGTGTGTGTGCGTTTCTGATGGGTGTCATCAGCCACGGCTCCAGTGCATAACCTGCATCCCCCACTAGGTGTCCATGTGGGATGTCCCCATTGGCAAATGTCTGGTACAGCTGCGTCAAATGCCAGATGTGGGAATCATGGTAACTCCCAGGGCAGCCAGCACACACATTCATTATTATGCCCTGGGCATCACACACGACCTGGCAGTTGATGGAGGGGAAGCCCTTGCAGTTAATGTAGGCCCTACCCCGCTCACCGGCTGGTTCTTTGATGCGTATGTGCGTGCAGTCTATTGCACCCACTACCTCAGGGTATTCCACTATTTGCTGGAAGAGACGCATATTGCTGGCCAATACCTCACGGGCATTGGGGAAATATACATGATCACCGACATGTGCTGACATGGCATCCAGGAACTGGTGCAGTACCCTGGAGGCTGATGCCTGTGATATCCCCATCATATCGCCAGTTGGTCTCTGGAAGGTACCTGTTGCTAGTATTCTTAGGCCAACACATACCTTGGTTTCCACTGGGATGGGTTCCCCTCTGTTGGTTCTGTGTGTGAGGCGTGGCCTGCACAGCTCAACAATTTGCTGCAGGAGCTCTGTCCACTCTATAGCGCTCTACTATCTCCAGCTCATGTAACCCGTGGTAGGTGACCCTGGGCCTGTACACTCTTCTCAGTCTCCTCACTGTGGGTTGTCTGGCACCATCTGCATTGTCACCACCCTCAGCAAGTCGCCTATGTCTCATTATGACAGCTATGGCAGCCCCTAACATTTCTGCTCTGAGTGAAGCTTTTTCAGTTTTCACTTCTATTAGCTTACTCCTGTCTTGCAGTGTCTCTTAAGAGAAACATCCTGCACTACTGTTTGCAGAGTTTTAAGTGCTGGGCTGGGCTACTATTCTGCCTGTGTAATTGCCTGCTTCTAATTGTTTTCACCTGCTAGCTTCAGCAGTTATCCCTGCTAGCTTCCTATTAATTCTGTTGCTTCCTTTTTCCTTTCTGTTTCCTCAGGGGGGAGCAGCGTGTATACCAGCAGAAACATGCTCACAGTGACTTACACGCGCGCACACATGCTTACACGGTTCAGAATCTGCTTATTCGGGTTAAAAATGCGCGCACACCAGCTCAAACAGTGTTACAGGTCTGCCAACAAGCTTCTACATGCTAAGTCTGACCTACACGCGCGCACACCCGTGCAAGCAGTGTTAAACATCTCCCAACACGCTCCCACATGCTCAGTCTGCCTTACACGTGTGTACACTGCCCTACTCGCGCTTCATGGCGCGCACACGTGCGCATGCACGCCCAGCAAGAAACTTTGGTGTAAGTAACAGTGAACACCTTCCATTTCTTGACTTTCCCTGACTTATCTTGTGGCACACCTCTTTCCATGATCTGTGTCTGTCATCTGTCATGTTACACTGACCTCCAATGAACTGCATTTCTTTCTACTGTTCCCCCCTGTGATGTCACCTATCTCCTACTCTATTCCTCCCCCTTATGTATCTCTTACACTACTCAGACTGTGCTCATTTGCTATGTGACTGTGAGATTCAGTATCCTAATCCTCATTTACATGAGATTGCCTACTAATGCTTAGTTACATGTCTTAGACTCAGCTTCCCCCCTTAGCAACCACTACACGGTGGCCATGTTGTTTTTGGTCTGCTGGTCCCTGCATTGTCATTCCATGTATTGCATGAAACCCACATTTGTGGGTTTATAACCTTCATTTTTATGTTTTATACAGCGCAGCCCGTTTGCGCGGGGCTGCGCTGGGTAAAATATTTATTTCTCATATTTGCATTGGGGTACCTTGCCAATGGCCACATATTTGGCCATTGGCATGCTGCCTGAGACATATGCACCCTTTATTTGGAGCTGACATGGCTCCGTTGTGGAATTTGCAGAAACGTACTCAGTTGTCAACTGAGTACATTTCTGCAGCTAAAACGTCTCTTACACGGGCTGGTTTCTGCTTCGTGGATCGCTAATATACCTCATTTGCATACCTTTCGGCTGCAAGTGAGGTATTTAGCATGTCCACGCCCAGTCCGTGTAAAAGACGTTTTAGCTGGTCTCTTACACGGAGTTTAGGGCGGTTCCTGGATCGCGAGGCTTGCATGGAGTGTTGCACGTCTCTTACACTCCGTGCAAGCCTTCGTGAATCCTGCCCATTAGGTTTGATTACATGCTGAATTATAAAAAAAAACAAAGGCATTCAGACTGAAGTGATTGATGCCAGCATTCTGAAAGCTGACAAATTGAAAAATTCAAAACATCTAAAAAGTACAGTTTTGTACCTACCATAAATGTAGATGTTCGAGGATTCCATTGCTGCAGTCCTGACTATTGGTATAGTCCGCGTCCCAGTCGGCCCGAATACCAGAGTATAAGGCTGACGTCGGTCAGGGCGCATTAGACTGACGTCAGTACGTCAGGGTACTAATGCGCATGACCGACGTCATATCCTCAGTCTTTTCTTGCCCCAGATGTCAGAAGACCCAAAAAGACAAGTCCCAAAACAACCTGCACCAAAAACATGTATAATATATACAACAATATATACATATATAAAAAGATAAGCATGTAAACTCACCTACACAACCACCCCTAAACACAGAGGGGAAGGAGGGAGGGTAAATTGGACTGCAGCAATGGAATCCTCGAACATCTACATTTATGGTAGGTACAAAACTGTACTATGTTCTTCGTCTTCCATTGCTGCAGTCCTGACTATTGGGTAGAATCCCAAAGCAGAGGTAAGGGAGGCTGGCAAATTATAAAGTAGTAGGAGCTGACAACATGCCTTGTAAAACAGCTGTGGCAAAACCAGCCCTAGTCTTAGAGTATATAGGAAGGTGATAATGCCTAGAGAAAGTATGCACTGAACTCCAAGTAGCTGCTTCCAGAATATCCTTAGTTGCCACCCCCCTTAGAAATGCTGTTGAAGTGGCAGTAGCCCTAGTGGAATGAGGCCTGATCCCAGCTGGAATCTCCTTGCCATGATGGGAATAACAAAATGCAATGCAAAAGCCAATCCACCTAGAAATAGTTTGTTTTGACACAGGCTTGCCCTGTGAACTCAAAGCAAAAGAAACAAGTAACTGCTGAGACTGCCTAAAATTCTTAGTCCTGCTCAAATAATAACGCAATTGCCTGTGTACATCTAAAGTGTGCAAAATCTTTTCCCTTTATTTTGAGGATCTGCAAAAACGTAGGCAAATGAATAGTTTGGTTTAAAGCCACACTAGAAACCACCTTAGGCATAAAGGAAGGATTAGTACGTAATGATACCCTGTCCTTATGGAAAATCAAAAGGGCTCTACTGCCATAAGGGCCTGCAACTCAGACACCCTTCTTGCAGAAGTAATAGCCAACAGAAAAGCAGTCTTCCATGACAAATATTTCAATTCAGCAGTAGCTGCAGGCTCAAAAGGTTGTAGAGTAAGTTTTTCCAACACAAAATTGAGATCCCAAGCAGGAGTAGGAGCTCTACGTGGGGGTCTTATATTCTTTGCCCCTCTAAGAAACTGCTTGAACAAAGGATGCGAAAACAAAGGTGGGTCACAATCATAGTGAGCTGAAATTGCTGCAGCATGAATCTTTATGGAAGAGAAGGACAAACCTTTGTCCAATAATTCAGTAAGATATTGAAGAGCCACACTCAAATTAGGCTCTGAAATCTCCAAATTCTTTGCTGTACTCCAAAATAAAAATCTCTTCCATTTTTCTGTGTACACTCTCCTAGTACTAGGCCTTCTAGCTTCCATAATCACATTTAAAACTTGTTGAGGAAGTTGAGACCTGCTGTGTTTCAACACAGAATATGCCAGGCTGTTAGATGAAGAGAGTGAAGCTTGACATTGAGCAGATGACCGTCCTTCTGAGATAACAGATGAGGAATCAGAGGTAAAGGCCATGGAGGCTTCTTTACCAGACTCCGTGAGAAGTGGGTACCAGTGTTGCCGAGGCCAATCTGGAGCTATCAAAATCATCCTTGGCCTGTCTTGTCTGACCTTTAATAGTACCTTTGGAAGAAGCGGTAGAGGTGGAAAGGCATACACATGAAGGTTTTTCCAACTGAAAGACAGAGCATCCACTGTCCAAGCTGTGTGATGAAACCCCTTTGTGCAATACTTTGGCAGCTGGTGGTTTAGTGGAGAAGCGAACAGATCTATGTCTGGAGTTCCCCATGACACTGTCAGTTTCTGAAATACATGAAGATCCAGTTTCCACTCGTGGGGATCCATGATTTGTCTGCTTAACACATCTGCTAAGGAGTTCTGTGCTCCTGGCAGAAACCTTGCCTGAAGAGTTAGTTGCAAGCTTAGCGCAGTCTCCCATAAAATCATTGCTTGCCTGCATAGAGGATAAGAATGTGTTCCCCTTGCTTGTTGATGTACCACATGACAGTTGTGTTGTCTGTTAGAATCAACACCTGCCCTGGAAGAAGTAACTCCTTGAAAGCCATTAATGCAAACTGGACTGCTAACATCTCCTTCATGTTGATATGTAGATGCTGTAGTCTGGCAGGCCACTTGTCTTGTATCCACTTTCCATTTAGATGAGCTCCCCAAGCAATGTCCGAGGCATCTGTCGTTAGAATCTGACTTGCCTCTGGCCGGGTCACAGAGAGTCCCTTGTTTAGGTGACATTCCTGAGCCCACCACAAAAATTCCTTTTGAATGCAAGGTATTATTTGAATGACAGTGTCCAAATCCTGGCAGTGCTGTGTCCATACATTTTTGAGATACCATTGTAGCTTCCTCATATGCAGTTTGGCATTGGGAAGCACCAGAATACAAGATGCCATGAACCCTAATGCTTGAAGGACTGTCCTTGCAGTCAGCACGGACTGATGAGATAGTTGATGGAAGTAAAGTGACAGACTCTTTTGTTTGTCCGGGGTTAAAAGGCCATCTGGGCTGCTGTATTCAGTCTTACACCCAGAAAGCACATGTCTTGAGAGGGTACTAGACTGGACTTTATTTCGTTCACAGAATACCCTAGGCATCTTAGCACTGCTATAACATATTCCAGATGCTGTAGAAGGTCTTCCTTTTCTTGAGCCAGAATCAGGCAGTCGTCCAAGTAAGGATAGATTTGAATTCCTTGAAGCCTGAAGTAAGCTATCACTGGAGCCAGAACCTTTGTGAATACTCTGGCAGTAGATAAGCCAAAGGGCAATGCAGAGAACTGATAATGAGAATTTCCAGCTCGAAACCGCAGATACTTTCTGCAACTTAGCCTTATAGGCACATGAAGGTAAGCTTCCTTGAGATCTAAAGTTACCATCCAGTGATCTTTGCCCAGCAGAGGTAAAAGCTGTTGTAACGTCAACATCTTGAACTTGGGAATGTCCAAAAACGTGTTGAGGAGAGATAAATCCAAAATTGGTCTCCACGTGTTCCCCTTCTTTGGTACAAGGAACAGGTGAGAATAAAATCCTAGGCCCCTCTCTGACACAGGGACTGGCTGAATGGCCCCTATGTGAAGTAACTGTAAAACTTGCTTGTGAGCCTCTTTTCTTTGTAGAGGAGGAACGTCTGGCATGCCTTTGAAAGGGGGCATAGTATGGAAATAAAATCTGTAACCGTGGTGAATGATATCCAACACCCATTTGTCTTGAGTAATTAAATCCCAATTTTCTTTGAAAAGAGACAGTCTTCCCCCCAAAGGAGCTGCCAGACGTGAATCTGCTGGCAGCTGAAAAAACAGGTCATTGGGTCTGTTTACGAAAGGACTGACCCCTGCCCTCACCAGAAGTCTGAGCAGGTGAACTCCCTGTTCTAGGCCTAAAAGAACTTTGAGCCCTGCCCCTACCACGCCTAGACCTACCCCTAGACTGAGAATCATAAGCAGGATATGTCCACCCCTTAGCAGGCCAATTTCTACTAAACTTCGGTGGCTGCACCTGCAAAAATCTTTAACAGTTTGCATAGACTTAGCTTTGTCCTCCATTTTCTTTAAAACAGCTTCCACAGGCGAACCAAACAACACATCAGACTGTAAAGGAGCATCCAAAATCCTTGTCTTAACATGCTCAGCTAAATTCTGATCCTTCAACCAGGCATGCCTGCGAAGAACAGAGCTGGTAGCAGCCACCCTCGAGGAGGCCTGTACAGCATCAAAACCACATTGCAAAGAATGCTTACCCACTTGTTCGGACACATGAACCAAATCCAGCAACTCTTTACACTCAATACCTTCCGCCAAAGCATCCACCTTAGATTTCAATTGTGAAAGAAGGTAATTCTGATATTTTAACATGTGAAACTGACAATTCAAAGCTCTCATGGCTAGAGTGGAAGAAGTATACACTTTCTTTCCCCACCTATCCAAAGCCCTCGCCTCTTTATCAGTGGGGACAGGATTTTTAACCACAGAAGCTTTTACACCCTTAGGCCCCTGGGAAATAGTTTCTGGGTCCGCCCTAGGACTCTTAAACAAATATTTATGAGCTTCGGGCACCCTATAATACCTATCAGGCTTAACAGGAGCAGGAGGCAAAGAGTCAGGGTTCAGGGAAGCCTCTGCAAAAACATCTTCCACCACATTCAACACAGGAGGAATAGCTAAAGGCCTATGCTGGGGTAAAAACAAGAACTCCCTAAGCCTTTTCCTAGAAGTCAGAGTAATCCTGGCCTTCCCATTTAAAGTGCTCCCTCATGGAATGCAAAGTCTCTGAAAATGAGAAATCCTCAGGTGGAGACGCTGTAGGAGTGGAATCATCCACATCAGAATCAGAATAGGTAGGATACTCCTGCAAATCTTCCACAGAAGATTCTGAAGCCTCAGAACACTGTTCAAAACTCTCAAACTCAGGTTCCACCCTAGGCCTCTTATCAGGCGGGGCATAGAACCCCTAATCATAGTAATCAAATCTTCTGCCATCTTAAGCATATGTTTCTTAGGTACAGAACCTGAAATGGTAGGAACTGAAGCTGAAGTAGGCCTACCTCTCATAGAAGTTTTGGCAACAGAAGGAGAGGCCCTAACTACCTTGGGAAGAGAGGGAAGAACAGTCACCTGAGAAGCCCCTCAGCCTGGCCTACCTCCTGAGAAGGCACATCCTGTAAGAGTATAGTTTCTGCCTGGGACTCCATGGAAACTCCTGGCAAAACCTCCGGCTCCACTGAGCCTTCCAAAGAACCGACGTCCGGGACTGCTGGTTCCTCAACCCTAGGCTTCACTGTTTTATCCTTGCGCTTCTTGGAGGAAGCGGGCGGCGGAGCATCCGACGGCATTTTATAATTGCAACGCTTCCCAAACACTAACCTGGCACAGTCTAACCTCCTCTTAATAGTGCGTTTGTTAAACCTAGCACAAGAGCGGCAACCAACAACGTCGTGCTCAGGCCCTAAACAAGGTATACACAAGGTATGATAATCCCTATGAGGTATCTGTTTCCCACAAGAAATACAGTTATTCACTTTTTCTGACATCCGTAAAATACTGAGGCAAGAAAAACCAAAATGTTCCCCAACGGGGTACTTAGCCAACTCTGTTTCGGTCTGAAACTCCGGTTTCGGAAATATTTCAGTACGCCAACCTGCACTCGCAAAACTGCTTCTGCATCGGACCATGCGGCAAAAAAGACTGAGGATATGACGTCGGTCATGCGCATTAGTACCCTGACGTACTGACGTCAGTCTAATGCGCCCTGACCGACGTCAGCCTTATACTCTGGTATTCGGGCCGACTGGGACGCGGACTATACCAATAGTCAGGACTGCAGCAATGGAAGACGAAGAACATCAAAACCAATCGCAAAAGTTTCCTTTTGCAGTCAGAAAAGATAAACCCCATATCACATTCAGATTCTATTTGTCTGAATAGTGGTAGTGTTACAGAAAGGGTTTTTGAAAGATAAGGGTGTAGGGTTAAGGTTAGGAGCAGGGGCAGTGTTAGGGTTAGCAGGTATTAGTAAGGTGGACAGGGGCCCCCCTGCACCATCTTACTAACAACTACTAACCCTAACCTTGCTCTATCCCTCATCCTATCCCTTCACACAGTCATGAAATTTGATTTGAAATTTGATGGTCAGCAGATATGTGTGGAGTCCCACAACTGCAGATCTGTACATATAATCAATTTCAAGAAGGCCCATCCCTCCTATATATTCTGAAGGAGGGATGGGCCTCCTTGAAATTGATTATATGTACAGATCTGCAATTGTGGGACTCCACACATCTCCTGACCTCACAAGACCCAAACATAGTGAAAGTGTTGAAACATGAGGAGAATAAATCTAAGATGACTTCTTTGCTTAATCTAGCAGAAGCTTACCGGCGTCAAGCAGGAATGGAAATTAAACCAGAAGTAGATAAAAATCAGGCAGCAACTGAATGTGCCAAAAAAACAAAATAAAGAATATAAGGTGAAGGATCAGATGAGAAGGCAAGAAATGTGGAAAAAGCCTAAATATAGTTGCAAGTATAGAAAACTTCTGGAAGAACCTCATGTTGATCAGGAATGAAGACAGGAATGGTTAAGGAGAGGCGAATTCAAACCAAAAGATGAAAGGTTAATATTGGCGGCCCAAGATAGTGGGCTGCATTCACGTTGGTTTACAAAGTCCATTGAACATGTGGGAGAAACAGACAAATGCAGGTTTTGTAAAACTGAATTGGAAACAGTTGCACACCTTGTTGCTGGTCGCGACATACTTATGGCAGACGGACTGTATACTGAAAGGCATAATAATGTGGCAAGACTGTTACACTTGGGATTGTGCAAACATTATGGTATTGAAGTGGCCAAAAAACACTGGAAACATGAGCTACAAAGCATCATAGAAAATGAAGAAGTCTACATCACATGGGATCATCCATTACCAACAGTTCAAAAGATAGATGCTAGAAAACTGGATATAGTGGTCCAAGAAAAGAAGACAAGAGTAGCCTTGATCACTGAAAGCACCACACCCAGAGACTACAGTATCTTGCGTACAGAGACACAAAGTCATAAAATATCAGGATCTGCAGGCAGAAACAAGAGCAATGTTGAAGAAAGATACCCAGACAGTCCCAATAGTAGTAGGAGCAATGGGTCTTATAAAAAAGAATTTACAATCGTATTTAGATACGTTACCAATATATGTAACTCCTTATGAACTGCAGAAGGAGTCATTACTGGGCATATTGCAGGTGCTGTGAAGAGCACTACTGACTGACATCGAAGACTGAAACAATACTAATTTCATGAACTTTAATCATACTTTGACTTAGGAATGAGGTCCATTCCCGTCATGGTATTAGAAACCCAAAGGACTTGGAGAAATTTAAAAAAATCATGAAATGATGCAACAAAGCCACTTAATTTACTATTCAGTATGTAAAACTCTATTGTACTTATATATATATATATATATATATATATATAGTAAAAAGAAAAATGTCTCTGTATATGCCAATGTCTTTAAACTTAGGTAAAACTGTATATAACTTTGTATTAACCCTAATGCTGTCCCTACTCCGCAGGCTTCCATTGAAAACAGGTTTTGTCCATTTGGACTTTCCTGGTAAACAGACAAAATAAAATCAATCTAGACAGTTCAAACACACATACACACGCACACACATACACACGCACACACATACACACGCACACACATACACACACACACATACACACACACATACACACACACACACACACATACACACACACACACATACACACACACACACATACACACACACACACACACACACACACACACACACACACACACACACACACACACACACACACATACACACACACACACACATACACACACGCGCACACACACGGACACACATGCACACACACACGCGCACACACATACACGCGCACACACATACACGCGCACACACATACACGCGCACACACACGCACACACAGTCCACACAACTATGCCCTCACTTAACTTTACCCTAACCTTCTCACAACTGTGCAAAAACTCCTATCTCTCAATCCTGAAACCTTCAGAATATCTAAAGATTTTTGCATTACTTTCCAAACCAACACCTACCCTATCTGCAAACATTACATGGTCCATTAATCTGAAATTTTAACATTCACTGAACAGAACAATCAACCACATTCCACAGTCATTCCCATGAGCAGCCGATTTGGAGTGAATGGATAGATACTTGACTACGACAATCCTGAGAAAGGGGTACTCTGGCAGAAACTACTTTCCGTGCTAAATAACAAGCAGTCTTTGTAAATCCTGAAGGTGTATTTCAGTGCACAGTGCCAACATATGGTGTACATGGAACTCCAGTCACCTTTCAGAGACTGGTGGATAAAATACTGAAGCTCCACTCACAATACACTTTCGCATATTTAGATGACACGGTCATCCATTCAGATGATTGTGAGCCTCACTTCCAAAAGTGCACAATGTGTTAGAATCTACAAGATGGGTGGCCATTACTAAGAATACTAAGGAAAGTAAAACGAGCATGGTGGACACCAAATTTCTAGGATACCTTACAGGAAGGGGGGGGGGGGAGTGATTAGCAGCTAAAAAATATGGCCGATACACTCAAATAAAATATAAGTGAAAGAAGGCTTTGCTTGGAACAGCTGAGTATTACAGAAAATCTATACCTAATTTTGTAAGTATTGCCTATACTTTGTCAGATTTTGCAAAAGGACAAGGCTCCTATTAAGGTGCAATCATCTCTTGATGCAACTAGAAGAATGCTATGTTCTGAGCCAGAGTTAGCACTCCTTATTTTACTATAGAATTTACCTTGTATACTGATGTTTTGGAGGCACAGTTGGAAGGAAGGTTTTCGCAAGATATTGAAAGCAAACAGCACCCTATGTGTTACATTAGTCAAAAATAAAAAAGTTCCGAAAATAGACATTTAGCTATACAAAGAGAGAGAGAGAGAGAGAGAGAGTGAGAGAGAGAGAATCTGGCCATGACTTGGACTTTCTATTTATTGAAGCACTACCTGCTAGGCAGGTACTTCAACCTGGTGACAAATCATTCCCTACTGAAATGGATGAATAAAAAACAACATGGTAGTATAAAATTATGCTAATTGGCACTAATCCCAAAACTATTCCAGTGGCAGTAGACATGCAGATGGTTTGTAAAGGTCCTGCAACCTATTACCGTGAGTCTAAAACTGATGATTTGGTGCTAGATGGGTCTAGCTGCAACATCCAGCCTGTCAAATGTGTGAGGTATTCCTTTAAAAGTGTATAAAGTGACTTGTATGTGTAAAACTCTCATACCACTTTAATTAGAAAACTGTCTAGATTAGTCAGTTAATAAGAAGTTGATTGCCCATGACTGTTTATGTATAAAGCAGATTCTCTGACAAAGGTAAGTCAGGAAGTTGGTTCCTCAGTTGGAGCTTTGTTATGGGTTAGAAGATGGGTTATGATTGAAAACTTATGGAGGTGGACAGCCCTTTCGGGGCTCCTTGTGGATTTAACCTGAAGCAAGTTCAGGTAAAATTTTCGTTTTGGTGTAGCTGAAGGGAAGGCTGGGCAAAGCCTGCAAATGTGACCTCCCATTTAACAGTCTGTGGCTGAAAAGCTGCTGGTGATTGAACCTACATGGTCGAGTAGTTGTACGAACTATAAAGACTTGTATTGAAGTATTGCACATATTGCATACAGACCTGTAAACATTATACCGTGCCGAGTACGCAAATTTTTAATTTTGTTTCCATTTGGAGCAATATACCTGCATATGGCTTTGTACATTTTGTATCTAGTAGCCTGCTTATTTTTCAGATTTGTGTAAGTACGCAGTCCTTCAGCTAAACATGTAAATATATACATAGGGTATAATGGGCCCTTTTGCATGTACCTCACCAGACACCTGCAGCAGCTGGAGAGACCTCAGAGGCTTCTCATTAAGAAAATACAGGAGTTCCAAACCATAACCTACTTTACTCTGTATCTTATAGGCTGCTGAGAGGTGACTTGTGCCTGACCTAAAGGGCAATCTCCAACCCTGCTCTAATGGAAATGTTGCGTATCTGCAAGACAAATGGCTCAAGAGTCACTCACTCTAGGAGTCTCAACCTAGCCTGTGATCAGGCTACAGAGACAGATGCGTCTCCCAGAGACTGCTGCTTCTCTGGAATGGACTCCCAATTCACGTAAAAAAGAGCTCCTCACTGCCCCTATTCAAATGCAGCCTAAATAATTGGATAGGAGACTGCAAATTCGCCCCTGGAGTTGCACCCATGTCCCTCATGGACAGGGGTAGCCGGTGTTGATAATAGCCCCATTCTGTTCATAAATTAGTTCTGCAAACTACCCAAAAAAGAACAAATGGGGATACTTGGGATTAACACGGCTAGGCTTGTAATGGCTGCTAGCCTAGTAACCGCCTATGAACATGTACGTTATATATATATAATACACATATACAGGTGTATATGTGCATATTATATACATATACACATACATGCACCACACACACACACACACACACACACACACACACACACACACACATTCAAAGACTGCACAGTAGCTCTACTGTTCACGAAGCCAATTTTATTCTGAAATTAGAATGTAATTCATCTTTATTACAGGGATTTATGCTGTTAACTGAAACAGATTCAGAAATTAATTTAATGTCTGTGGCTTTTTGAATCAAATGTAGATGTTTATAAAAAGGCATACCTCCTGTTTAGTTATCTAGATATCTCAAAGCTGAATTTTATTTCTTGAGCCACATAGATGACTAAATGCCTTCTTCTTCCTGCAGGGGTACCAGGATGAATATTTTTATCAGGTAGTAATACCACATCTTAAAACAGAACTGCTATAAACCACAAATAGAGGATGTCCCCTGAGTCATGCCTTAATACTATAATACCTTCCCTAAATCAAGCATCAGAAAAACATCCGGCTAGTAAGGTAGACCTGTAACTAAAAGCATGCAACTTGCTCACCAACAAATGCCTCTTCTGAAAAGTATGTACAATAATCTGTACACGGCATGGAATTAGTTACTACATATGTTACAGTTCAGACAGACAGACACACACACACACGCGCACACACACACACACACACACACACAGATGCACACACAGACGCACATGCACACACACACACACACACACACGCACACACACACTAACTGTGCATTCATACTTCGTACGTATATGCCCATACACATGTATAAATTGTCAGTGTGAGTATGTGTTTATGTTTGCATATGTAGGCTATCCAACATTTGGACAAACATAGTTTCAGCACGGAGATTTTGATCTTTTTTCCCCATTAGAGTTAGTCGAACGTACATGGACTTGCGCTGTGCAGGACAAGGATATGGGGGTGGGGTTTTTCACTTTCCTTCAGCTATATGACGGTGGGGGGGGGGGCAAGCATTTTACTCTACTTTCTAGTTATGTTGCATGATTTGAATAAAAATGATGAAACAAGTTCTAGCACATGAATCAAGATAACTTAGGCAAAAATATTCACACACATTATATATATATATATATATATATATATATATATATATATGGTGCGTTAGGTATAGTGAATGCACTCTTGTCGAGTGAGTTGTAGTTTGAGAGCAGAACTTCAAACATTTGTATTTACTGTATGTTGCAGTTGGAGCGTGAGTGAGTATTTGTGTATTAAAGTTAGGGCAGGGGTTAAGTAAGGGGACAGATTTAATACTGTGTGTTTGTGTGTGAGTATTTGTTACTTAGGGCTAGTGCGGGGGCTTGTTAAGGGGATAGATTTAGTGGTGCTTGTGTGTACAAGTGTTTCCAGGTTAAGGTTAAAAGTAAAAAAAAAAGTAAGGGTTAGGGGTGAGTATGAAAATCAGCTGACTTGTGCATTGTTAAAACGGAAGCATTAGGCTCTGACAGGAAGTTTTAAGCATTTAATTGAATTTGATGTAGAGAATTAAGTTCCCTAGGGGAAGTGAGAGAAATCCCTACCACATTAGTTCAAGTATGTAAGAAATATGGGCACTATAATGCAGTTTGTTATGACACAATATATGTACTGGAGCATCAAAGTGTGTGTGTGTGTTGGGGGGGGGGACCAAAGACTGTAGTCAGTAGCTCCTGTGTTCAGTCTGCATGCAAGATAAAGGAAGGGGTTTAGTTTTAGAAGTTTAAAAAGGAAAGAACCTAGAAGGAGGTCTGCATATTCTTGGACAGGTAGACAATGGACTTAGACTAGGACTGAGAAAGATAAACTGGCTTATTCTATGAGATGATACCAGAGGGATTAAATGTTATTTTTTGCCGAAGCAGCTATTAGTTGAGGGGCATAATGAAGCCAGTCTGGTTGGATTCCTATGTCAATTACACTAGGGGTTTCTGGACTTAAGAAAAATTAGATCTTTCAAGCCCAAAAGTGCAGAAAGCACTCCCAGCTAAGACTCAAACATGGGGTCCAAATATCATTTAGAAACAATACTAACCATCTTTTTACCATACCTCGCACTATTTAATTTACATTTTTATATTTTTATAAGCACAGTGAGGAATTAGAATTTGTGCAACTGTGTCTGTATAACATAACAGCAAAAGTGAAGCATATCATATGTATGTCATCATTTGTGACTTTCTATAAAATGGACTTGTGCTGAAAATGTTGAGTAGTATCTTAATTGAGCTAGCATCCCCTTAACACCAAACCTTACATTTCTGTGCAACACTTACTTAGCACAGTGAACAATCAAAATTAAGTGGATGAAAGACTTCTTTACAAAACAGGAATCATAGAGGTTCTTTTTACCTTTTTAACTGGTCCAAGCAAGTAATGCTCTTTTATTGTGCTTACACTTTACTACTACATGGATGAATGTAACTTTAGCAGTGTGCATTCACTGTGCTATATTTCAACCACTGATTTTACAAGATATTCTTGACAGCTCCTTCATAACCTATCTACCTGGACAGTACACTTCACTTTTGCTTCCATGCTTCAATACACTTCACTTTTGCTTCCATGCTTCAATGCCTAACTGCTAAATTACTGACTGACTTGGCTTTTTCAGTTCTGACACAATATCTTATTCATTTTGAAAACATGGAACTGACCATTTGAGTGAAGGATTGCTTTCTTGTATAATTTATAGGTTCATAAGTTTGTAGGTTTGTACTAGGCTATCAACCACCGAGTCTTTATAAGCCTAGTTGTGCAACCCAAACCAGTTTTGTTTTCGAGTAACTGGACACCTATATGGTTGAGGAATGCTAGTAAGGAGGTAGTTAAGGGTTATGTGTGGGGAGTATATTAGTTTGGGACTAGTTAACTTACTGTTGGCCTCTGTCCATCAGAGAACAATTAATTTGTTATGCAACAGTCTACAGATTCATGCTTTTGACTGCTGTTTTACACTGTATAGTATTTTCTTTTTTTTAGCATTTTGAACTTTTTGACCTCATACCCCCGAGTATCTGGCCTGATGTATGTTACGCCTTCTACTAGTGGGCATTAGGGTAGCCAAAACCCTGAGTCAGTACCTTGCATGAAACAAACGTTTCCATGCATGCCCTACTCCATTAAATCCCTGCTGTCACAAGACAATAGGCATGCAATGACCTAAATAAACCAAGTGGATGTGAACTTTTGCAAATGTCCTCTATCTTGCTGGCATGGTCTGTCTTGGGAACTTTAGGTGTTTTGCAGTTATATCCAACAGTCTCACCTAGCAGGTGTAGTTTTACTCTCTTGTTCCACAAATCCCAAGCCTATGGTGGCAAAGTTCTACAACCAGCATGCCTTCAAGGATTATTACTTAAACCAAAGTCCCAGACAGCATATGCAGTGGAACTGTCTTTATGCTAATCAACTCATTAATTTGCTGTGATTTTATTGTATTTGTACACAAAGTACCTGTTATCTACACTGGTCCAAATGGAGAGACGATAAAATCAGCACGCAAAAGTGAGTAGTATGCTTGAACTGAATTCATCCACACAAGTCTTCGTGAGTAACTTTACAAATTGAGCCCTGTTTTTACAAACTCTCACCAAGATGACATTGATATATAGACTGTATTTTATATAGCATATCATGGACAGAAGTAAATTAAAAAATAAAAAAAGACAGCTGGGTGAAAATGTCCCAGATTAACAAAGTGCCCAATCATGGTAGGTGCACTGGAAAAAATGACAGTGTAGAATCCTCAAGGCATGGAAAAATTCCTACAATGGGGTAGGCCAAGCTCAGGGTAAGGATGCCCCCCCCTCATTGAAGGAAGAAGTAGTCCACAAAACCCGTCAGGCCAAAAAAGAGCCATAAAGATGATAGAGTGGACTACTGAGGATAAGAAAAATGATGTATTGTTACTATTATGCAAGAAGTCCAGATTTTCCAGACAGAAGATAGACAAAAAAGAAATTAGAGGAAAGAAAAATACACAAGAAAAACTGTTTAAAGCTTCAAATGTGTGTTCATTAATACAGCAGATTCATGAAAAACATTATATAGACCATGCAACCTTGGGCCATTTGGAAATAGAAGTGACCGAGGGAGTGCAAAAAATATAAAGAACAAAATCTAGAGATTTTTGAAAGGTGTGAAAAGGAAATATGGACATGTGAAAGAAAGACAGATCTGATATGGTGCAATATTTATCCAAAGGGGAAAGCCAAATTAACCATTACAAAAAAAACCCAGCTTCAAAGACATTTGAAGAAAAATACAGGCAAAGGCACACAGGTATAGAAAATTTTACAATACCAAAAATAAGATCACAAAGGCGGAACATAGAACAAATATTAGTAAAGCAGAAATTAAAAAAATAGAAGCAAAGTTAAGGAATACTTGCAAAGGGCAGGATTTAGTGTAGAAGTTTAACACAGGTCATGTCACAGCATGCTGGAACAATGAGTCCCCTTAGTAAGGAGAAACAGGAGGACTGGGAGACATCTATAGGAGAAATATGGACATGGGAAAGAAAAAGAGATGTAATACGGTCCAATATTTATGCAAAGAAGAAAGCAAAACTAATCAATACAAAAATGCAGCACCAAAGATAGTTGAAGAGAAATACAGGCAAAGACAACCATAGATGGAAAATTTTACAATACAAAAATAAGAAAACAAAGGGGAGAAAGTAGGAAAGAGGATTAGTAATGGAGAATGTAGGAAAGAGGATTAGTAATGGAGAACGTAGGAAAGAGGATTAGTAATGGAGAAGTTAAAGAAACAGAAACTGAAGCTATTGGATTACCTGCAAAGTGAAGGATTTAGTGTAAATCACAGCATGATAGAGATATGAGTCCCCAAATTAAGGAGAAACCAGTGGAGTGGGAAGCATCTGATCAGTTGCCATATGAAGAAGCCCTGGAGCCTTCAGTAGGAAGCCAGTACAAAAGTTCCGTTGGGGTTGCACAGTAAGGGAAGGAACAGGAAATTGGCAATTATGATGCAGTCATTGTTGTGGGGTGATAGAACAGGGAGATCCCATATGAAAGAGCAACGGACGCCACTGGATGAAGCCGAAGAGAATATGGCACATTAAGATGTTCTGGAACTTTCTGCAGAATGCCCGCAGGAAAAGGAGAACAAAGAATGTGCCCTTAATTTGGAAGAAAATGATCTAAAGGAAGAGTTCCTTGATTAAATAGAGATGGATAGACATATTAAGCTCAATGAGAGAAATAGATTACAGAGAGTCAATAAGACCCAAAATGTATGGAGTTTGATAAAATAAATGGACACAGTAATCAAGACTATTCATAGAAAGTCATGCAACATAACATAAGTAAATAGGATATATTACTGTGCAGCTAAATTAATAACAGATAAAGTTTTACCACAAAAACCCAGGGCAGTAAGGGAAAGGAAGGGGAGAAATCAAATGCCATCATGATAGACTAATACAGAAGTGGAAACAGATAAACAAAAATACTTGGATAGACATGATAAAAGCAAGGCGCAGTATCAGAACAGACCGATGTCTATCATACACTATTGCAAATAAACTAAAGACATCAGCACAGAAAGAAAAACTTAGAAGATACGCTAATAAATATAAAGGAAAAGTACAAAATAAGCAATTTACTGATGACCAAAATATGTTTTATAGAGAATTGGGAAACGAGGCAAAAGAAATAGAAATACCACCAAGAAAATAAGAAACAGACATATTTTGGAGAAATATCTATGAAGATCCTGTGGAACATAACAAAGATTTTGAATGGATAGAAGGAGTAAAAGACTAAGAAGTTCACATGTACTGGATATGAAATGGGATGAAGCAAATGCCAGAGAAATTTAAACAAAATTAAGAAAAGCTCCAAATTGGAAAACCTCAGGCCCAGATGCAGTACCTAACTTCTGGCTAAAGGTATTAACATCTTAACATGAATATTTAGCCAAGAGTATGAATTATTTATAGGCACACCCCGAACAGACACCAACCCGGTTAACAACAGGAAAAGTGATACTTCTCCTTAAGAGTGAGCCAGCAAGATATCTTAAAAACTAGAGACCAAATACTTGCCTTTCAACTATGCATAAACTATACATTGGAATTGATGCAGAGAGAGTTTACAGCCATTTAGAAGAAAATCCAATCATGGTAATAAAACAAAAGGATAACAAAAGAAAGTCATAAGGAACAAAGGATCATTTGTTGTTAAGTAAAATCATAATGGAGAATTGTAAAAAGGAGAAGAATCTAAGTATGTCATGAACAGACTACAAAAAAAAAAAAAAAAAAAACATTTGACAGCATGCCACATTCATGGATAAAATATTGCTTATAAATGTATAAGATACACCCTACAATTATTCGTTACTTTACAGTGACCATGAAACAGTGGCAAACCACTTTGCAGGTAAACTATGATAAAGGGCAAATTATTAATCCAGGGATAAAAATTCATAGGGGGATATCCCAGGCTGACTCCTTGTCACTGCTTTTTTGCCTTACCCTTAACCCATTAAGCTCTCTACTTAACAGATTAGGTCATGGCTACAATCTGGCTCCCAGAAAACAAAAAAGTGTAAAGACTTCTCATCTTCTTTTTGCAGATGATCAGATGAGGAACTGAAGGCACAACTGCAAGTGGTCAAAACGTCTCAGTTGATACAAGTATGTCATTTGGTCTTGATAAATGTGCAAAAGCAACCTTTAAAGCAGGAAAGCTGCAGTACCAAGAAAATATCAGTCTGGGACAGGAATGTGATATAAAAGAACCTGAGCATGACGGAGTGTATAAATATTTGGGAACTGATTAAGGGTCAATAATAAAACATGAACAAATATGAATAAAACTTAGTAAGGAATACTTTAGAAGACTAAAATTAATACTGAAAACAGCCCTGACATCGAGAACAAAGTCTAAGCTATAAACCATTTTCCTCTTCCTGTTCTAATTTATAGTTTTGGGGTGAACAGACTGGCCTCAAAAGCTACTGGATCAAATGGGCAGGAAAACACAAAAAGTGTTCATGCTTATCAAATGATTTATTAAAAATCAGTGTATACCAAGATTATATATTCTCTGTTCTAAAGGAGGTATAATCCTCCTCGAAAATGATTACATGTATAAATCTGCAATCGTAGGACTGCACACATATCTGCTGACCTTACAAGACCCAAATGTAGTGAAAGTTTTAAAACATTAAGAGAACAAGTCTAACATGACTTTCCTGCTTAATTTAGCAGAAACTTGTCGGTGTCAAGTGGGAATGAAATCAAACCAGAAGTAGATAAAAATCAGGCAGCAATCGAATGTGCCAAAAAAAGAAAGAATGCAAGATGAAGGATCAGATGAGAAGGCAAGAAATGCGGAAAATGCATAACTATAGCTGCAAGAACAGAAAACTCCTGAAATAATCTCACATTGATCAGGATCTAATGCAGGAATGGTTTAGGAGAGATGAACTTAAATCAAAAGATGAAAGGTTAATATCGGTGGCCAGGATATTGGACTATGTACACTCTGGTTTACAAAGTCCATTGAATATGCTGGAGAAACATGCAAATGCAGGTTTTGTAAAACAGAACTGGAAACAGTCACACATCTTGTTGCTGGGTGTGATACACTAATGGCATAGGGCCTATAAACTGAAAGGAATAATCATGTGGCAAGACTGTTGCATTGGGGAATGTACAAACATTATAATACTGAAGTAGCTGAGAAAGTGTTGGAAACATAGCCACAAAGCATTATAGAAAATGATGAAATTTATATCACATGGGATCAAAAAACAGATGCGAGAAAACCAAATATAGTAGTATATGAAAAGAAGACAAAATTAGCATTGATCACTGAAATTGCTACACCCAGTGATTATAGTGTCTTACATACACAGAGATACAAAGTCTTAAAATATGATGATTTGCAGGCAGCAACAAGGGCAATGTGTAAGAAGGATACCCAGACAGTTCCAATAGTAGTAGGAGCAAAGGTTCTCATAAAAACAATTTACAGTCATATTTAGATATATTACAGATACAGCAACTCTGTATGAACTGCAGTCAATTCTGGACACATTGGACTGAAACAATACTAATTTCATGAACTTTAATCATACTTTAACTTAGGAATGGGGTCCATTCCTGCCATGGTATTAGAAACCCAAAAGACTTGGAGAAATTAAACGAGGGACAAAAACTTGAAATTCATTCATTCTCTAAAGCTAAGATTTGTTCCCATTGTTTGACTATACCATTTTATAATAGCAAGAATTGTCTAAGAAAAGGTAAACACATTTCAAATATTGCTACAATATGGTTGTAAAGCTGGCTGCAACCAGAGACTCATCAGCACTGCATGAAGTCACACTGTGACCTGTCATTAGTCTATTAATATTTGTAGTTCATTCAAACTGGCAGCAATCATTATGGCCACAGCACGTCTCTACTCTTTAACATAAGGTACAATATTTTTGCTTATAAAGAGCTTAAAAGACATATTATATGATACTAAAAACAAAAGAGAAAGCAACAACACCCTGGTCTTTGACTTGGTGTGCTCAACTATCAGTTTAGTTCAAGCTCTTTTGTTCATTCTATGTGACAATGTTGTTCTCCCAGCATCACATGCAAACAAATTCAGCTACTGTGTTTTAGGTACACATATTATGGACTAGGGTCTCAAACTCAAATGAGTTGAGGGCCACATAAGGCTGATTACTCTCAGCTGAGGGTTATTGACAAATCAAACAAATGAATGAACTAACAAACAAACAAACAAATAAAAATAAGGTTTAGTCATACAATCCCATACAAAATTCACTTTATAAGCAACCTCTTGCACTAACCGTCTCTAGAGTAACACAAAAAACAAAACTGACACAGCTTGTAAGCACCAAACCTTCTCATAACTCACCCACTCCAATATCATGCAACAGAAGAAACCATACATTTTTAACTTCTAAACTTCAACTCCCCAGGTAATGCATAAAATGAGCACACAGACCCAGGCAGTACCTGAAAATGGTCAGTTGTGATCAGTGTACTACCTTGGTAATCAAATGTAAAATACAATAAAATACATCTGGCAGCAAAAGAATCTGAAAGGCAGGAAGTTCCACCTGTTCTACTCCCTTACGCTTTTCAGTATCACAATAACAAGAATCTGAAAGGCAGGAAGTTCCACCTGTTCTACTCCCTTACGCTTTTCAGTATCACAATAACAAGAATCTGAAAGGCAGGAAGTTCCACCTGTTCTACTCTGAAAGGCAGGAAGTTCCACCTGTTCTACTCTGAAAGGCAGGAAGTTCCACCTGTTCTACTCCCTTATGCTTTTCAGTATCACAATAACAAGACTTCAGCTGCACAATGAATGTTGTAGGACAAATTCATTTTAAAGGATGCTACTCACTGGTGCATTCTAACGAGTTTCCCAGTCAGAGTCAGATTGTGGTCAAATAGGGCTTTAGGCAGGGTAATGGAATCCCCAACCCCCCTAGCCATGCCAATATCTCATTAGTAGGCTGTCTTTCCCCAAATGACCACAAAGCACTCTTCAAAACTGTCAGTGCATATACTCTTTTCCTATTTTTGCAATGATCACAAACATTTTGATTTAGTTTAAAACTTTTCTTTCATACTTTACATCAGAAACATTGACTAATCAAAGCAAAAAAAAAAAAAAAAAGAACATTTAAAACAGACAACATGAAGAACAGTAAAACTCAGGACACACACACACACACACACACACACACACACACACACACACACACACACACACACACACAACCTCTGTGGAGCCAATATGCAGGTCAACAATTACAAGGCAAATTACATGGTTTAGGTATGATGCCAGTCAAGTAGCAGGTGGAAGAGGAACACATTATAATAGGCTCTCACAAAGAAACTGGTTTTAACTGGCTCTTGGGGTATGGAAAGTCACCTCACTGCTGATGACTGATCCAGAGCTTGTGCTTGTGTGGAAGGGTAAAAACTACCGGCTTGATATGGTTGGTCATACCTCTATACTTTAATGCTGATTCTGAAACAAGATTTATTGACAAGGGGTATCGCTCAACCATGCTGGAGATATCCCTTAGGACATGTCCAAGATGCATATACGACACTTACAACAGGGTCACCCAGAATTTATGTCAGAAAACAAGAGGGTCACCCTAGTGCAAATGACAACTGCAGAAAGGGAAACTCTGTGTGTTGCATGTGCTGTTGCCCCCAGCAGCTATTCTGAATGTTGAGTTGCTTGAGACTATGACAGTGTACTATTTGCGGGACACACTCATCTGCGCCTCTTCCTCCCCAAGACCCTCCACCAGCAAACACAAGCCTCTTTTCTTGCTGTCGAACACTGGCTCTCATATTCACAACTAATATTAAACCCCAATAAGACTCAGCTTATCATCTTTTCAACCTCAAAAAACTTCTCCCATAATATTAACTTTAACAGTACCTCCATTAACAACGCAATCATATCACCACTTTCCATAGAAAACTACTAGGGGTTATTATAGGCAGCCAATAGAAATCTGGCATACATACACATATCCTCCACCATAAAAAAGTGCATGAAAAACTTGCCATGCTATATAGGAATAATCAGTTCCTAACCGACTCCACCTGAGGCACCATTGCACATACTCACTGTATCTCCACACTCTTATATGCATCGCCAGTATTCACCAATCTCAGAAATTCAGACCTTTGTCATTCTTCAAAGCTGATATAATAAAACTGCCAAATTTGCAACAAATATGCCCCATAGAACCCATCACTGCACTCCACTAAAAACTCTTAGTTGGCTTGACCTTCCCACCCTTATTCTTTATAACCAGCTTATAACAACCCATAAACGTCTTCACCACCCTGACAAAGTCCCTGCTCTACAAAACCTATTTCAACCAAGTGCCAAAACTAGAGTTCTGCGATCAAATCAGAAACTCCTACTAAAAGTAACCAACGCCAATAACCCCATTGGTACGTCCCTCTACTGCAACACTGTTGCTAAGCAGTGGAACAGCCTCCCTCCCAATATCACAGCAATAACTACCCTCACCCCCTTCAAAAAAGCCTTAAAATCCCATCTACAACATCTCTGGCTATGTAACTGCAGTAACCCTGACTAATCTCTAATTAGTAATTTCAGCCTAATTATACATCTCTCTCCCCCTCTATTCACTCTACCCCTACTCCACTACCTCACCTTTTTCTTGCTCTACTACTCCAGTTACTCTACCCTCTCAAATCTCTCTGCTTCTCCCACTAAATGTCTTCTTCCTTTCCTTAATCCAACTGACTTACTATACATCCCACCTTCCATTACTAAAATCACTAACACCCTTGGCTTTATTCTTCATCCTCTTCATGTCTACAACTTTCCTACTTACCCTTATTGACCTTTGCCACCTACTACGTATCCCTTTTCCCCTCTTCTCAGAACTCTTCATTTTCCACTCTATCATTAACACACATCTCATCTTACCTGCATTACTACAATGTATATATAGCCCAACGACTATGAAGTGTTTAATGTTTAAACTCTGTCTTTGTAAGGTATTATTTTTCATCACGATTATTTATAAACTTAAAAATGTATGCAAGTTATATATATTTATGTAATCCAACTTATTTCTACTGTCAATTGTAATATTTTACTCTGTACTTGGCAGCTTTTCTCTCTGGGCCTCCGCTGAAAAAGGACACACGTCCAGTCGGACTTTACCGGTTAACAAATGTAAAATAATAATAAATAACTCTGAATTTCTTCTGGAATATTTCATTGCTCATGTGAGGAAGGCCAGAAATGCTTTGAGGGGTGTGACTGGAAGAAATGAATGCTGAATCATTGATGCACTATCAGTAACAAACTGTAGGTCTGACTACAAGGCAACTATAAGTGTACTTATGCCATGGTGCCTTGCTTTAAAGGTTGATCATTGATACTAACAATCATGTCATATTCTTTGTACATGTCAAGAGATGTGATAAGAAGTCAGGTTATTATGACTCAGTACTTAACTGGATCATAAGAACAAGGGTGGCTAAACAAAGATGGGAAAACACAAATAGGTAATAAGGGTATCCTGGGAACAGCTGGCATGTGCTTCTGTACAGGAGTTCACCTCTTACCTCTGCAAGTACATCTGCTGTATAATGTGGACTTTGCACAAACCTAGGGTTGTGGCAGGGAGCTGTGCCAGAAAGGTAATCATTTGTTTGTCATGGCAGTAATCCTAGAATATTAAGCTGGATAACAGAAGTGAGGGAAGTCATGAAGTTAAAGAAAGCTGTCTTTCATACAATAATGGGTGGAATAGGGCTGAATTTGACAAATACTATCTGTAAATGGCTCAGGTGAGGAATGAGTTTGATAAGGCCATAAAGTGTGGACACTGTCCAGGCAGTTCTCAGCTAAGGTGTTAAAAACTGACTTTGACTGAAAATTTTGTAAGAACAAGGAAGGACCACTAATGTCAAAGTGGCCATTAACCAACTCTGTGATGGCAAGGTTGTAGTGGTGGATGAGATTCAACTGGAAATTCAGTGTGTGCTACATACTGGTGCATTACAGCTAATACACCTTTTCAATGTTGTATGAAAGATAGGGACAGCACCAATAAACTTTCAGATTTGTGGTTGTAGCCCCCTTCTATTCAACAAGGGGGACAGGAAGGTGTTTTATATTTACAGCTTGATCACACTTCTTCAGCCTCTTCAGGAAAGCCTAGGCCAGGCCTTTGAAATTCAATCCCAAAGTTATACATCAGTTTCATCAACTCACTGACATATGATTGTGGCCTAGATTATTCAGTAATGCAAGAGTATTATTGTATGGCTAATGTAGGGGTTGAAGAAGTTTGGTCTACATTTATTTTGTATTCCTGAAGAAGGAATATGCCCATGTACTAAGGAAAGTCTTCTGGAAAGTTCTACAAAAATGCAAGATTATAAGGCTACTGCTGTTTGTTATTCAACTCTCTATTTGTACTCCCAGCATTAAGCTGAATGCATTCAAGGTAGGTGTAAGATTCTACTTAGTATGTCCCATCTCAACTCCTGTTCATAAATTTCATGGACAAGATATTGCAAAAATGAGGTTTGGAGAGCATTTAGTTGAAGGACATGAGGGATGTAGCTATGCTGTTGATAAAGTTGTCTTCGTCTCTAGTGACTGTGAAACGTGCAGTGTATTCTAATGGTTCACTAGTCTGTGAAACAGCTGAAAAAAATATTAGCACTTCCAAACATACTTCTCAAATTCTAAGCGCAAGAAATCTGGACAAAATTAATAAGAGTGGAAGGCAATGGCCCAGAATTAGTGATATTTTTTTCAATATTGCTCTTATAAACTTAGACATTTATTAGAATAATAGGTTTTGCATTAATATACATTTTCTTAAGGATATGAAGTCTGTAACTCAAATAACTTCAATCCTCAATGATTTGCCACAAAACCCAGAAATTCTATGAGGAAGTGATAAAAAATGTGAGACAAAAATCTGGACATTCTGTGGAAATCTGGACAGTTGAGAAGTATGCATTCAGATGACTTATTATGGTTCTCTTCTGGAAAAAAGAGTGGACTGCTCTCAGAGGATGACACGTCAAGCAGATGACTACAAATATCTTGGAAACTGATAAAAAGTGAGGAAGAGGATAGAAGGTTATCGGGAGACAGCTCAGCAGAAGGGTGCAGAGGTGGCAGTACTGCAGGTATTGTACTGGACAGTGCTAGTGGAGTTTGACTCCTGTTTTAATGAATACTCTAGGCCCCAATCTCATCTGTGACGTTAAGCTTTATTTAGACAGTAACTTAAAGGCTGAGACTGCAGATACACACAACGGAAATAAAGTTACTTGACATAGTAGATGGGCTCACTTCCATAAAAGACAGAGGAGCTCAGCAATCCAGAAGGATCTCAAGAGCCACTACCTGTCAGGGTTAAATAAAAGAAGTCATCTGAAGCTGGTTTGGGCATATAGTGACAATGCCCTTAAAAAGCATCCCATGGCATGTACACATGCTCAGGGGATACATCTCTCAGTTTGCCTGTGAATGCATGTGGATGCTAGAATATTGCTACAGAAAAAGAAGTCTAGGATGCTACTGAAACCACTGTAAACTTATGCAGGAGAAGCAATTTAAAACATGAATGCAATGATACATGTATAAAACACCTCTGAATTATTCTGCAAATGGCTTAGCTATTGTTAATAAACAATATGGCAGTCTGTATATTTTCGTAAGCATTGCCTTTAGCTGCCCTGACACTTTCTTATCTTTTGGAATATCATTTGCTAAATAACAAAATTCCACTTACAGTATGAGTTTTTCCCATTTTCTCTAGTAACTTAGAAGCATTAATATATCCCACCTGTTCATACATTCAAAAACTTCATATGTTTGGACATTTTTTTTTTTACTATACACCATTATTAGCCACAACAAATCAGTATAACAAACAAATGTCCATTCACCAGTTGCAATATAAATGTCTGCAGGAACACAAGTGCTCACAATGTCTACACTCATGTCCTTCCAACTTTTTACTCAAGCAGCCATCAATCACTTAAAACACTTTTTTTAAACTTCCTTAATATGTGAAAAATGACTAGCTTGCCTTGCACAAGTTATGAAGTCTGTTTTATTTAATTTTAAGTAGGCAAGATACATGTACAATGCTCCCATAAACATCTGTATTCACCAATATGCAAAAACTAGTTAATTTTTTCACTATCATTTTGTTTAGAAATTAATTTTGTGCACAACAGCAATTACTGTGACTCTTTTAATTAAAGAATTATCATATACTGTTTCCTCTATGACTTGTCGAAATACAACTTTGAGAGGAAGCAATTTGCAGAACACAACTGTTCAGGAAACCAAGCTGAGAAAAAATTCCCTGTAAGCATTTGTTGCACGGAAAAAACTTCCCTGCACCCCTATATGCAGCCAAGTTCCCACTGCCACAAACTTATCTATACCAACTCCACAGCTGCAGAGACATGACAGAGAAATTTCATTAAGAAAAGGAAATCACTCCTGGTGCACACTTAGAAACCACATCAGCAATGATTTTATTTGAAAAAAAGGGATGAGGGAGTGCAACTTCACATTTAGGGGTGCGAGCAACACAACCCTAGCATAAACTATTCTTTAACTTTACTTGTCACCTTTTCCACTTTGCCAAGGACCATGTGTAGTGTTTGCTGGAACAGACATTCAGTAGGAGTTGAGCTCTGGAGTTTGTTTTTTGCACACACACACACACACACACACACACACACACACACACACACACACACACAGGGGGTGCAGGGGGGCTTGCCTCCCCGGCAAAACTGAATTTGCAGTGTGTTTTTTTTTTTTTTTATTTTACTGGTTCAGTGAACCAGGATTCGCAAAAGTGCACTAGTGCACTTATACCGTAAAATGAGGTCGGACTGTTGTTTACTGAAATAATGAGATTTCGACAAACAAAAGTAGACACACACACGCACATACATAGATAGATAGGGTGTGGGTGTGTGTGTGTGTGTGTGTGTGTATATATATGGGTCTACTTCATTTTGTTGAAAACTCATTTGACTGAAACTCAGTTGCCTGAGCACAATTCACTGAAAGCTCACCTCACTGAAAACTCATTTTGTTGAACGTTATATATGGCCTCTTCCCCACTGTAGTGCGATCCTGGAGTTAGTATATAAGGTAAGGGAGGTGTGGGTGGCACAGCCCCCCCCCCACATTGGGGGGTGCGAATGACATAACCCCCCCCCCCACATAGTTTGGGTAAATATTGTCTTCTGGAAAGAGTTATTCATTGGACTTGTATCCATGTCTACGGTTTAAAACTTTTAAAATAGGTGGGGGGGCTACGCACCCCTACACCCCCCAATGTGGGGGTTCTGCCTCCCACATCCACCTTACTTTATATACTAACTCTAGAATCACACTACATTGGGAAAAAGCCATATATAACTTTTGACAAAATGAGTTTCAGTCAAATGAGTTTTCAGTGAAGTGAGCTTTCAGTGAATTGTGGTCAGGCAACTGTCTGCACGTTTTTGTGTGTATGTATGTATATATATATATATATATATATATATATATATATATATATATATATATGTATGTATATAGATAGATATACAAGTATACATTTGTATCAAAGCAATCTATTGATTATATTTCATTGCTATCTACTGCAATTCATTATGTTTAACTGCATTTTACTGCATTTCATTGCTGTTTAACTGTTTTGTTTCATACTGCGAGTTCTATTCTTTTGACTATAAGTGATTAATCTGTGCTTCAATGAGAGTTTTTTCTTACTGAGTTCTTAACCTTAAAATTGAGTATCATAGTCTAGATACAGGTCTGCTGTATCCAGAGCTTCAGCTGCATGTTTTTAACCCTTTTTGAGATATTCCAGCTACAAGTTTTCCCTCAGTAGCACTTGTGTTATCATCTAGTAGTACTACTCATAGACCTTCCTCCCTTTACCCTCTTAGCTCTTTCAGTTTCTGACAAATATGGATGGACAATTTCCTACATTTTCTCCTGCCAGGCTGGTTGATATGGACATCCTGAGACAGTGTAGCAACTCTGTCATGTAACGGACAGCCCTCTACTACTACCACCTAGGAACACAATTTGTGAGAGATGCAAATACATCAAGCACCTAGTGTCATTGCTCTCTCCCCCACAAACCAGTATATCTGGCACTGAGAAGGTGGGCAACATGAACATCACACTTCAAACACCACCCACACCTACACTATAAACTCCCACATATGTAGAGGCCCAACAAAAGCATACCCAAACAAAAAAGACCGCCAAGGCATAAATGCACACAAACTCCAATGCCCACCACACTGCACACCACACATAGTCCACTCACCTGTGTCTCACAGCCACTAGGTCCTAAACATAAACCCAACATATTAATCAAAGGAGACTCCATTGTGATTGTGAGATGCACAGATGTTCCCCTCACCAGGCTGGACAAGGAGAAAGTCACGGTTAGTTATTTTTCGGGTGCCAGAATCTGCCATATCACCAATCCACTCAAGTCTCTCAACAGGTACTGTCATAGTCCATGTTGGAGTGAATGACTTGAGATGTACCTCCCTGGACTACATGAAGAGAGACATGATCGAGCTCGCGGAGTATGCGTCCCAGGTAGGTATGTCCCTAGCCTTAAGCAGCATTTGCAATCACCCAGAATGATGCCTCAATACAAACAGAAAATGACTTTAACAACTGGCTTAGTTTCTGGTGTCAATCAAAGGGGATCCTGTACCGGACAGGCTGGGATAACATGATTAATAAGCCACGATGCTTTGTCAGAGATGGCCTGCATCTGTCTCCCTTGGGCTTCTGGCTCCTTGCAAAGGCTCTTGCCTCCCCCATAGTGCCTTTTTTAGGCAATGCCATGAGGTCAAAACTACCAACACGAAAATTTCATCAAAACGTAAATTAAACATTATGCTGCTAAACACTAGGAGTCTAAACATTTGAAACTGCACTCGTTGCAAGCATTCTTAATCCTGGAAGAAGCTGACATTTGTGCAGTCACAGTAACCTGGTTCAAAGCTGTGGAGAACACCGCAGCCATACCGGGTTACTCATCCTGCCATTCATTCAGACCCCAAGCCATGGGCAGCAAAACAAAAGGAGGTGGAGTTGCAATATATATAAAAGGCATACACACCTCTAGGCTGGTCAACCAGTATGATGTACAGGAAATACTCCAAGTACAGTTAACAATTGACGAGACCCCTATTCAAATCATAGCTAGCTACAGGCCTCCAACTCTGACTCAAGATGCCCACTCCACCTATCTGGACCTCTTTGAATCTATCAAGATTCAACCCTTTACTCTGATCCTGGGTGACTAACTATCCAGCCATAGATTGAAAGAAATATTCATGCCAAAACACAAATGCCCAGAGATTTCTTGATTTCGTCGATGCAAATGTCTTGGACCAGTTAGTTGACACCCCCACAAGAGGTGAAAATATCTTGAACTTTGTGGTATTATCCAACATGAGCAACCACTGCAGCATCCCTATAGCATCATCATCCCTGGTAAGATCTGACCACAAAACAGTCACTTTCAAAGTCACCATTTCCCCCGCCCCCACCCCCCAGCTAGAGTCAAACAAAAGAACTTCTCCAAAGCTGAATACAACATCCTGAGGGAAGGTATAAACAGCTTCACAGCCCCCTCCCCCTCCACAGAAACTGGCACATATGTCCAAACTTACACCAAAGAACTAAATGAGCATTTACATAGCTGCATGGAATCGGGAATACCAGACATGATGAACTCATCCTCCTCAAGAAAGAGTAAACCTATCTGGTGGACATCTACAATAAATAAATTCTATAATAAAAGGAAAAAAAAATTGCTGTCCAGGACCAAGACGACGCAGGTGTCTAATTGGAAGCAATCTCTCCTAAGCCTTAACAAGCAAATAGGAGCACTAGTGAAATCCTTCAAAGCAAACAGAGTCCAAACTGGCCACATCTACTAAAAACAATCACAAGGCTTTCTTCTAATATGTCCGCAATCTCAAGGGAAGCACTCAGAACTGGTGGTCAAGGACACCACATACACAATCCCTGTAGATATAGCCAACCTGCTGGCAGACAAGTTCAGTGAAAACTTCACTCCTCTGTCCCCCCATCAGTAAAACAGGGCATCCCCAGTACCTGCCCCCTCCCCTTATCTCTAGGGAGCAAGTTATCACTGCCTTCTCAAAGGCAAAAAATACAGCCTGCATGGGACCCGATAAGATCCCAGGCTGCATCCTACATGAACTCAAGCAGGAACCTGCAGGACCATTAATCATCCTATTCAGCCAAAGCTTGAGTACTGGCTTCATCCCAGCAAGTGGAGGACAGCTGCTGTCATCCCTTTGCACAAAGGTTGAACGTCCACCGATCCAGGAAATTATAGACCCATCAGCTTAACTATGGATCTAATGGAGCAAATTATCATGGACCTCATTAACAAGGACACTGGCAACCTCCAGACACTTAATCTGACACAGTTTGGTTTTGTCAAGGGGCGGTCATGCCTGCTAAATTTGGTCAACTTCTTTGAGACCGTCATCAAGGCCATAGACGAGGGAAAGAAGGTGCACACTGCCTACCTTGACCTGGGCAAGGCCTTCAATACTATTCCCCACTCAGGTATAACAGATAAAATCTCTCAACTAGGCATCAATCCATATGTTACCAGATGGGTAGCAAACTGGCTTAATGATAGAACCCACCTAGTCAAAACACGGGAAGCCGCCTGAAGTAGTAGACCCGTAACAAACGGTGTATCCCAGAGCATCGGTCTTGGGGCCTCTGCTGTTTCGGATATACTTCTCAGAGAAGCAGTCCAAATGTTGTGGGCTATGGCTGACAAAGTTTGCAGATGACTGCAAGCTAGGTGCTCATCAATTCCCCTAGTTAAATGGACATCCTCCAAGAGGATCTCACGCAAACGACTGGTGCCAGAAACATGGCCTCAGACTGAATGCCAAAAAATGCATCATCATTCCTTTTGGGCAGAATGACGTCCCCACAAATTCTCACTTTGATAATAAGACACTAATCAAGCAATAAGTCGTGAGGGACTTGGGAACCCAGGTTGATAGCAAACTAACTTTTGACCACCATATTGCCTCCGTTGTATGAAAGCTTTCTACATGGCCCACCTCATTAGGTTCATAGATTAGTACTAGGCTAACTGGCCTTGTGGACCATTTTAAGCGTAGACAATTAGCCCACGTGAGAATCAAACCCTGCACCTTGTGTCTGTAAGGTAAACACCTTAACTATTATGCCAACCTCACACCAAGGGTATCTCATCCAGGAACAAGGTGGTCATAATATCCCTGTATTCTTCCCTTATAAGACCGATTATTGAATACAATACCCCTTTCGGCATGTACTTCACAAAGCACATGCAGCAGCTGGAGAGACCACAGAGATTCCTCACCCGGAGAATCCAGGGCCAGAAACATCTATCCAACACAGATAAGTGAAAAGCTACATCCCTCTACTCAGTCACCTATAGACTCCTCAGAGGTCACCTTTATCTGGCAAACTAAGCAATCTAAGACCCAGCACTTCTGGGACAGCTGCATATCCACAAGTCAAGCTCCACTCAAGTATCCTGCACGCGAGACCTCAACTTGGTCTGTGATATCAATATAGGATTTGATGGAGGGATGGATTGGTGTCCCAGAGACTCCCACTTTTGTGGAATAGACTCCCTCACTATGTAAAGCAGAGTACCTCATTAAACCTTTTTAAGTGTAACCTGGATAACTGGATGGGGAACAGAAAATACACCCCTGGGATTCCAGCTATGTCCCTGCTGGACAGTGACATAGGGTGCTGACTTGTTGGAATATGGGCTAAATTCTTGGGTAGGCTTCTAATGGCCTCAGGCCAATAGCCTTGTAACTTCCTATGATCTTTATATATATATATATATATATATATATATATAAATATAATGTGTATATATATATATATATATATATATATATATATATATATATATATACAGAGAGAGAGAGACCAACCATTTGGCACAATGGTGAAGGTTTTTTGTCCCCCATGCTGAATGTCCAAGATTCAATCCTTCCTGACCTCCAACCAAAGCCTGTTTGTGGTTTGCTTGTTCTCCCTGTGTCTCTGTGGGGTTTTTCTCACTTCCAGAAAAAAACATACATAGTGTCTCCATCTCAGACTCACCCAAGAATGGAGCTGTGGGCAGCAATGCAGAGTCTAGATGGTACCCTATAGGTGGAAGAGTTTAGACAAACTGCTTTGGGCATCTACTGTGGAACACTGTATCTTGAAGAAAGGAGAACACAGATCACAGACTGAGCACAGTGGCAGGGCTAGCCACTCGATGGTGTAAAAATATGGCTCTAGGTGATCTGGTCATGTTGACTAATGTCACTAAAATAGCATATTAGTACCAGTGTTAAAGATCAAAAGGGGCATTCACAACTGTGGGCAGTACAGAGGTATCAAACTCTTATCATACTGCAGGAAAGCTTTGGAGATGGTTACTGATAAATGAATACACAGAGTATTAGAAAGTAAGATGGGAGATGAGCAGTTTCAATTCAGATCAGAATGCAGCACAACTGACCTAATGTTTACAGTGAGCCAGATAGTTGACAAGAAGCTATAGATGAGATAAGAGTACAACTGGGCATTCCTAGACTTGGAGAAAGCATACAACAAGGTCCCAATAAAGCTGATTTGGGCAGTTTTGTGGTAGTCTGAAGGCCTAGAAACATTGGCAGAATTAGTGCAAGCTATGTACATGGACCCAGTGACTCAAATATGTAAGTTCAACTCTGAGCTCACTGCTGTTCATATTGGTGATGGAGGGGACAGGTCAACAAAGTTGCTGTATAGAGATGGATGTGGCAATACAGGCAGAGACTGGCCAAGAACTTCAGCAAAGGGTAGGGGAATGGAATACAAAACTGAAGATACATGTGATAAAATGAAGCACAGATAAGACAGTTGTAATGGCAGCAAATGAGGGAAATCAGATGAAGCTGAAAATTGAGACAGAAGGGAAAACAGTGGAAGAGACTAACAGCTTCAAGTATCTGGGAGGGGGTGTTTGAGGAGAAAGAAAGTCTGAATGAGGAGGTCAAAGTTAAAATCAGAGGGGCTACAGCCAAATAGCACAGAGTGATGGACAAATCAGTGGTGTGACAAGTACTACTGTATGGTACAGAAAACTGGGCAGTAAAGGCAAAACAGCTGAGAATGCAAGAGGTGATGGAGTGCCTGAGGTGGGTGGTAGGATGCACACTGTGGGACAGACAAAGAAATGAGGATATAACAGCAGAAGCCAAAGTAGCTCCAATTACAGAAAAGGTCAAACAGAACATATTATGGTGGCTTGGGCACATGTGCAGGAACACACAAGACTATCTGGTAAAGAAAATTTGAGACAGACAGGAAGACGGCAAGAGGAAACAAGGGCATCCAGCAAAGATGTGGACAAACTGTGTGAGAGAAGACCTCTGACAGTTGGGTATGAGTGTTGAAGAAGGTAGGAGAGTGGCACTGAATGCAGAGAAAGATGGTGACAAGTGACTTGACACCCCAACCCCATGTAGAAAATGGGAAAAATGTAGCTGATGATGATGATGAGTTACTACAATGAAACACAGGGGGCAGTGCACATGTGCAGTGCATCCACAGAATTTCTCCATTGTCTACAGCATAGGGAAACATTTCCCTGCTGGAAGAAAAAAGATCTTTTACACAACATCACTATTTTAAAATGTAATAAACACATTTTTAAAATAATTTGGCTGCATAATACTATTTGTGCTAATTGTAGGATTTACCCGCTTCTAGTGAAATTTATACACTCTTTCACCTTCATGGGGAAAACTACATCATCCACAGTCAAGTGGTGCCCCCCCCCCCCCCCCCCGTGATTCTGACACTCATTCGAGTGTCTCATGTCCTTCACTGGGTCTATCGGAACTCCAACTCACTCTCCTCCAGTCCAAAAACCTGAATTTAATCCAAGGTCAGAGAGGAACCCAAGGTCTTCCTGAGAGGTCTCACTCCACCCCACCGCACTCATCAACACATGTCCAAGGGCAACTTCCCTCTTTGGACCATGCCTTCCCTTAGAGAACATCATTGACAGATGACCATCCTCTTTGCCAGTTGGCCAAGCCAATAATCGAACCTGGGTCGCCTGACAGTAGTCAGGGCTTTATCCCTTTATGTCACTGGAATGGCGGTCAAGTGGTGATTATTAATATAATTGCTACTACTATCAAAATGTTATAAGACAGTATAAAGCTTATCTTCATTGTCCAAAATATACAAAATTGTCATAACCTATGTTTTAACATCAGTTGGAAGTGTTGCATCATTTTTAAATGTAATCCATAACAATTTATACTTTGTAGCAGTCCTACATGATGAATTAATTTCCAAGCTACAGTACATTTTTAGAAAAGCAAAGCATGTATGGGTGTAATATTAGTGATAACTAATATTCTTATTTCTTACTTTAGTACTGCTTAAACAGAATTCTTCATTCCTACCTATAGATATTAGCAAAAATACTTCTCAGAATACTGAAAAAGACTTCTTTAAACACCAAGTCATGTATGTGGACTATTGTCATCGCACAATATGGAATACCCCTAAAATTCTGCATCCTTTCCATTTTTTCTGCTTAGAAATAAAGATACTGCCATAAAACAGAGAAAGGGAAGCTATGAAAATTAAGAAAGCTGGGTTACTTTTCTGGGAACAGAGAATTTCTCATCTGCCATGTGATTTACTGAACTCCAAAGTACAAGAGCTGTTTTGATCCCATACTAGTTGCCGAATAACAGAAATGCAATAAAGTGTACTTGCTTGTAAAGGAAGTACAATACAAATTCCATAAACTGTCATGAGACACAAAAGACCACTGCTTTTATGGCCTGTGCTGGGCAACTTCCTCAAAACTTTCCTGTCAGGGTTGTGAACTACCTCAATGTTCGCCCTCAAATTTTACTTTGGTGTGAATGCTTGTTCTGCATTTAATTCCTTGATTCCCAAACAGCATTTTGTCTCTTAATCTGAGAGCGAACATCCCTCATTTTTTACATTAGCTCACTAGCATCTATGTGGTGTGGAATATCAAATCTAGCAGCCTATACACATCCTTAAATTCCACAGCATTTTCTAAAAAATCAACTTAAAAATAACATAAAACAAGTATTTTGTGAACAATAAAAGCTACTAACTGCACAAATAGCAATGTTATCAGTAAGAAGCATCTTTTACATCAATACCTGTTAGCGCATTATTAGTCTTTCCATAAATACTATAGTATTTTATAATGCACACAAACCCAGAGTTAAATCATTTTGCTTAACTTTCATAAACAAATTTTCATACTGTGTAAATTACACAACATAGACACATATTGTTAGAATGCTTCTGTTAACTAGACCTAAACTTTGACATGACAACATAAAATTCCTCTCTGGATGCATTACTGAAACATTCACAGATATATGAAAATATATGCTTGATTGTATACTTAGCAATCTAAACAACACTGAATATCTCTCAAGATGTCCAGCTTACATTGCAAATGTCATACAGTTTTCTTGAACAATATCTATGGTTTCACCTGATGCCATGCAGTAGTTTGTAAGTCACTTGTGTTTTTGCCTGATGTCTTAATTACCAACAAAAAACCTGAAGTATCTCCAGTATATTCTGATATAAACTGACATTGACAATGAATTTTCCTGTCTTCCACTATAGCAATTTACACCATATCCCTCAATGGCATGTAGGTCTGTCAGTTATGAAAATATGAACATAAATATGAAAATATGAATACTAGGTGGCCAAAAGTGATTACTTTTTCTACTGTGGGACATTCTACATTAACAATCAGTGTAATTTTGTTAATTATTCCTTGCCCTTTCTAATATTGCCCATCATTAACTAGTAACCTATTTAGTTAAAGAAGCCAAACCCAAAAAAGGTCTGGACACCATAAGGAGCTTTGGATGTTAACTGGACAAATACAAAAAGGGTACTTCAGGCTTGAATAAGTTTGACAAATAATCACAACAGGATGTAGTGGATCAAAACAGCTACTCAATAAATTAGCATATCTGAAGTTTTTCAGATTACAAAAGCATTTCAGTTAAGCTTAGTTCAGCTCACATAATTTGGAAGCTTGAGCGAGTTCCTCTGTGGTTCATTCATGGATACATATGCCTTTCTTGTTAGATGGAAACTGCTGTCTAGAACATGTCTATGGATCTCACCTGATCTTTACTTCCACTCCTTGTATCGCTCCTCATGGGGAAGGAGTTCTATGGATACAGTACCACTTTTGTAAATACATTTTACCTCATCTTAGACTTAAAATACGTCCCCACAATATGCCAAATATTCTCATTCTGCTTTCGTCCACTATCTTTCATCTTCAAATCCGCACCCTGACTTTCCTTTCTGGATTCCGTGGAGTATGGTCTTGTCCTTCTAGCCCTTTTCCATTCCACAATTAACATCTTCAGTACTACCACTCACGTCTTAATCCAACTACATCAGTCTCTGTCTGAGCCCTGGCAACTATCAAAAAGATCAGCAGCAGGCAGGTTCAGACATGCATTCACTTTCATATTTAACATCTTACAAGTGCCTTGAACACTGGAAGAATGCCATGTTATACTCCAGTGCACATAAGCACTACATTTGTTTATCTTTTGTCCTGCAAGAGTGGACACACTACCTTATCCATAGGTGATCTGAACATCAAGAAGTTTTTATTTCATTCTCAGAATTGACCCTAATGCTATGGTTTTCTTTTGCGGGCAATGAATTTAAACAGCTAATGTTCCTACCACTCTATTAATAAGATAAAGGCTCCACACGGCCCCTCTGCACATATGTAGGAGCTTTTTGCATTGCACTGCACATATGTAATAATGTCAGACAGGAATGTCCTAAACCTCGGGAGAACCACTGTACTGACTTTTCTTGTACACAGTCTTCATCTGGCCATCATTTGATGTTCTTTCTTTCTCAGTAGCTTAATCTCAACAGTTTAGACCTCTCAAGTTTCCTCCAGCCTATCAACTTTTGTGCAAAGAAGAGATGAAGATCTTGCTGAAGTTTGGATGAACTATACATAATTGATTCTCTCTACCTCTTCTTATATTTCAATCTCTCCCTTAAGAAACCAAAACACTATCTTGTGTTGAGTTTCCATAGCCTTCCCAATCATTTTCAAAGACTAGAGTCCAACAGATAATTTACCTGTAAGAGCCATATAATCAAATCCTTTACAAGTTTTTCCATACGTTTTCACACAATCCAAATGAGGTTTAGAAGGTGTTTGGTATTCAACTCCCTCTCTAAGCCTTCTTTTTACAATAAAATCAGCTTAGCTGTCTGTCTTCCATGCTCCAAGGCCCCACTTGTATCAAGTGGCCTGCAGTACAAAGCCATCTGTGGTCCTGCAAAACAGCTACTATTTACTTCCTGAATCCTGGTAGCAGTCCAACAGGGTCCTGGGGTTTGTTCTTCCACAATTAACTGCATTGCCACATCTTGAGGTAAGAACACTTCATTTGTTACCCAACCTGTACACTTAAGGTACGCATATCTCAGACTCATAATTTATAATATCTGGGATAGAATATTTACTGAGTATACTTTCTGATGGTTTTCATATGCCAACTCCTTTCAGGTTTTAAAAGGACTGTAAAGTTTTGCCTCTTTCTTTGCTTATTGTGTATCTAGAAGCTGTAATTTGTTCCCACCATTGATTAGTCTGTCGGTCTCCATTTTTGTCAGTATTGGCATTTCTATTTAATTTTACTGCTCTACTCCTAGCCTCTCTGTACCTCTCGGTCTCACCCTAAAGACTTTTCTGATCCTCTTGATGAAGTGAATGCTGATGGCTCTTCTCGTCCGTCTTACTTCTGTCAACTTGCACAAATCACAACTACTGCCAATACCACTCACTGCAGATTGTTCAGCACCCCCCCTAACAAGTCTGTATACTTCTCTCTCCCTAATACTGCCTTTCTTTTTTCACTTAACTTGTATAACTATCCAACCCCCACAGATCAATCTTAGACTGAATTTTCCTTTTCAATCTTGATAATGGACTTGATGCACTCTTTTGAATCTTGAATCAGGAAAATAATTTCTAGAGGGACTGTAGAGAACGTAAAATTAAGCATCACTTTCAAGAGACTAAACAAAACTAAATAGATATCTTTAGGTATCTGCTTGTGTGTAACCTGTAGCCACTGAAATGTTTATATTTTATTTATTTATTTATGCTTTACGGACTGGGTTAGTCTCACTAGGCCACTGGCATCTTTTCATACTGAATAAGGAAAGTTAGGCCGGGACACACCAGGGAAATTCTCCTACTCTTTCTGACAAGTTCTGCAGGATCTTTCACATCTAGCTGAGCTACCACCAATTCAGGAAGATGGGATTTCAATTTAAACATCACTTATGAAGAATGGCATGCTCAGGTATGCACCGCATTATGGTCTGTACAGGTAAATGAATCCAAGTACCTGATGTGGGAATAGAACCAACTGTCTTCTGATCTTCCAGCATCAAAGACAAATGTGCCACCTGTTAAGCCAGTGACACTGTAGTTGTTATTAATTACTATAATCTGCTTGAAATACTTCACTTCTTCCTTATGCTGTCCTACTGGCGTATACATATTTAATTGGTCTTTTTGATTTTTTATGATTTTTCTTCTTATGTGAAGTGTTTTCATTTAGTCCTTGATAAAGTCTTGTGGATGGTGTCTTATTTATTTCTTTACAAAGGGTATCCTCACAGCAATGGTGTGACTATTGGTATCCACCCTTTGTAAAGAAAGACTGATTGGCTATGGGTGACTATAATTTTATATGGTGATTGACCCAATCAATGAAAGAGTGTTAAGTAACTGGGACCTCACTACCAGACTGATCTGGTGGCTGTTAGTGGCGAGAGATTCAAGGTCTGTTATCACACACAGTTGGTGCCGGCATTTCAGATTCAATTTCAGTCACCCCATGTACGCTGACATTTGCTTGATTTACAGGGATAAGGTATATTGTACACTAGACTTGTATAACCTCCAAAAATGTACATGCAACCCTCCAGGCACAAAGTGAAATACATAGCATTTTACAGTGTACAGAAGTTATTTTCTTTTCTAGTCAGCATAATTAAGAAGCAGGAAATCAGAGCTCTCTGGAATAATCAAAAATACCAGTAGCACAACTGGTTAATGACTGCAAATCAAAAGGACCCCCACATATTGGCTTGAACAAGGAAGCCTTTAATATCTACCTTGTGTTTATTTGGTGTTCAGCCCACTGGCCATGGAGACAGTCTGGTAGGGACTGCAGGTGTGCAACATGCAACTAAAAAACTGCCCTATACATTTCCCGGGTGATTTGGAGAGAGAGAGAGAGAGAGAGAGAGAGAGAGAGAGAGAGAGAGAGAGAGAGAGAGAGAGAGAGAGACAGATTTGTACATACATACACACACATATATATATATATATATATATAGATACAAATATAGATATTTATACATGCACATATATATATATATATATATATATATATATATATATATTATATGTATATACACATACACATATATTGGCATAGCTGCTGTTTTGATGTGACAAATACTATTTACTGCATTAGAAATGATGTGTATATATATATATATATATATATATATATATATATATATATATATATATAGATACCATGTACTATGGCAAAAACCTTGTAGCTTCATGCATACTTAGTATAATATGGTAATGCTTCATGCAAATGGCCCAGTAAATGCGATCCATATGAGAAGTGTTGTTAAGATTAGGGTTGGATGGCCTCTACAGTCCCTCAATGGGTGTGATATCTGCCTCTCATAGAAGAGAGACTTTGGACTTAGAGTAGAGAATCTAGGTATGCTGTGACCAGAGGAACCACAGAGAACGAGCCTTGAGGATGTACTCAGGAGTAACAGGAAAACTAAATGAGTATGGCTTGAACTTCTAAATAAAACCTACTCTCCGCTCCTGCTACAAGACTAACCACATTTTTAAACCAATCAGTAACAACATGTCACTCAACAGCACCACCCTCAACTTGATACCACCAGTCCTCCAACTCTACTATTCCTTTTGCCGAAGTTTCAAGTCTCATTCAGTAGGTATGCTATCACCCAAAATAGTCTTATTAACTCTATGTCTACCCCTTTTACTCATCCCATATCTCCTAACTGCCTACGAATGTCAGGATCATCCAGGTTTCCACTACCCTAAATTCCAAACATCCATCCCATCTACAACAGATAATAATGCACCCTTACTCACCTCCCTCATGCTTACCTCCTTAACCCCTAAATACTACCATCTTACTAGACCTAGTTACATTAGTCCTAAAACTAGACACTATTAGAAAACTTTATTCAAGATCTTAAAACTCATACTCAGGATACACTACAACCTCACAAAGGATGGCGACATCCACCCAAACCCTGGTCCATTCCCACCTGTTGGCCCTAATCCCCCTACTATATCCCCCCTCCACCATAGGTCCAACAAATAGAACTCCTAACTCACTGTTGGTCTGCCATCTAAACATTAGGAGCATAAATAACAAAATTCAGCACCTGCATGCCCTCTTAGCTGTTCATTCCTCAGATATATTATGCCTAACAGAAACGTGGCTAAAGCCTGCCACCAGGGACCATGAGATTCTGCCACCAGGGTACAATATGTTTCCACTACACTGTACCACCAAAAAGGGTGGTGGGGTAGCCATACTTTACAAGTCTACCCTATCTGTCAGCATAGACACCCAACAACCACCCCAGTTCAATAATGCTGAAAGTCTTATCTCAAAACTACAAATTAATAAAAACAAAAATGTAAACATTGAATGCATCTACATTCCCCCAGGGAGGAACACAGAAACCTTAGAAGACTTCTTATATTGGTTATCCAATAACTACACCCAAGAAACAATTGTTCTTGGGGATTTCGACATTGACTGGAACTCTTGCTCTTTTGAAACCCCCACAACCCACATAAACCTCTATGGATTTACTCAAATCATAACCTACCCCATCAGGACAGGAAAACCCAATAACAAGGAAAGTACCCTAGACTGGATACTCATCAATGCCCATCTTCAATCCTATAAATCAGGCACTTTGCCTGATGACCTAAGTGACCAATGTCTCACCTATGTAATCAAGCTCAAAGTAGACTGTTCCTACCAACCCACCTACAGAACATTGAGAAACAACAATAATTGTATTCTCACCAAGTTTCAAAATTAACTTGCAATTGGTCAGTACTAAAAAGTCTCCCCCTAGATGAAGCAGTAGCATACTTTAACACCAAATTCCTTGCTATTCTTAACTCCCATGCTCCCAGCCGCTCTATTAGAACCAAAGTTAATACTGCACCATGGCTTTCTAAAGATACCAAAACTAAAATTTCACTCAGAAACAAAGCATGGGCCACCTACTGAAAAACAAAAAAAACACTTGATCAACTAAGATTCAGACAGCTAAGGAATGACACCATAAAATCCATAACCTTAGACAAAAAAGAACCACTACTACCATCTAGTGCAAAAATGTTCTGGACAGGAATAAACAAACTACTCCACCCAAGCCAAATCGCCACTCCACCCCCCTCAGCTTCCCAACAAAGATCTCCAGTAGACATTGCTAATAACTTCATCAGCTTCTTCACGGAGACTATCCAGTCTCTAACCAGCCAACTCTCTCCCAATGGCTCTAATTCTAATGCAGCCACACCCAGTACCCAAACATACTTTACTTTCCAACCTGTTCATACTCAACTTATTCATGATCTACTTAAGAAACTAAGACCCACCGCCCTGGTTGCCAACCTCCTCCCAGCAGACTACCTGCAAAAGACTGCTGACATCATAGCATACCCCATCTCAATCTTGATCAACAGAGCTATATCTGAAGCTACTGTACCCACTATATGGAAAATCTCCCATGTCATGCCTCTCCATAAAGGAGGTAGTTCAACTGAACTGTCAAACTTTAGACCCATAACTATTATGTCACCTCTAGCTAAAATTATGGAGAAGTGTGTACACATACAGCTCATGCACTACCTCACACAGAACAAGCGGTTGTCCAACTTTCAGCATGGCTTTAAGCCACACCATAGTACTACTTCTGCCCTCCTCTCTTTCTCTAATGTCATTAACCACAACTGCAACAATAACAAACTATCCTCAACACTCTTTCTAGATCTATCCAAGGCTTTTGACATGGTTGATCACAAAATGCTTATACATACCTTGAAGGCCTTTTCCTTAAACAACCATGCACTCCAATGGTTTCAATCCTACCTGCAGGGCAGGCAACATGCAGTCCTATGGCACGACAAGCTATCATCTCGCCTGCCCATCACATTAGGCGTCCCCCAGGGATTGATACTAGGACCCCTTCTTTTCTCCATCTTTATCAACGACATTCATTCAGTCATCCCAGATGCTACCTGCATTCAATATGTGGATGACTCCACCTTGATTTGTTCTGACACCTCACCAGCTACTTTATTCACATTAACCCAAAATACCTTCAATACAGTGTAAAAATGGCTCTCCAATCAACATCTAATCCTAAACCCCAACAAAGCTAAGCTGCTCCTCTTCTCCCCCACATGCAGGACCCCCCTGCCATCTTTCAACATAACTACTAACAATGGCACTATCATCTCCCCAGAAGCCCAAACTAAACTACTGGGTGTCATAGTTGATAACAACCTGAAGTTTGATGTGCACATCAATCAAACTATCAAAACCATTAATAAAAAACTTGGCTCTCTTTACAGAATCAAACCTTTCCTTACCCCACTTGCTAGTATTACAATTGCCCATTCCCATATACTATCAACTCTTCTCTACGCCTCACCTCTGTTGTCCAACTTAAACTAAACAGATCTTAATAAACTATCATCCTGTTATAACCACATTGCCAGATTTGCTACTGGCACAGCCTACTGGACAAACCACTGTCACAACCTAAATTGCCTAGGATGGCTTGAACTGCCTAGCCTACTGCAGTTCAACCAGCTAATAGTGGCACATAAAGTCTTTTACCAACCAGAAAATACACCTGCACTAAAAATATTTTCTGCCCCTACACCATAACACGGCCACTGCGATTATCCACTAGACTCCTAGTTCAAACACACAAATCCAGCTACTCAGCTGGGGACTCCCATGTTTTTCCAACAGAGTTGGCAAAGAGAAACAGACTCCTAGCTGACTTGAATATAGAAAATGAGTAGACAAATTGCTGCAACACAAAACGAAACAACCAAGCCAATGAAAAAACGTTTATTTCTCTAGCGCCTCGGCCACAGTAAGCCTTCAAGTCCTAGCTGACTTGACCCTAGAACCCTCACTAACTAAATTCAAAAACAAACTCAAGAAATACTTCAAAACTCATTAGTTATGTCCTTGCACTAACCCCGACTAGTGACCTCTCTATTACTTAGGTGCCTTACCTTCAATTACTTCTAACTTTTTTCTACCACTCCATTTCAGGAAGGGTCAATTATATAACTGCTGTTCAATGTGTCTAAAACCTGAATTTAATGTTATGTATATATAACTTTGAAAATAATGTTATGTTTTGTAAAGTGTTTTATAATAAGTTAGTACTATATGTGCTAAATGCTGGTATTGCTTATGACTGTAATCTACTTGAAATTAGCATTTACTAAAAGTTCAATGTGTATTATTATCTTGGAGCTTTTCTCGCTGGTCCTCCGCTGAAAATGGACATATATCCAGTCGGACTATCCCGGTCAACAAAAGTAAAATAAATAAATAAATAAATAAATAAAATAATTTAAAATAGATCTGAGTTTGTAAGTTCTATGTTCTGAACCGCATGTTACTTAAAACTGTATTCTGCAAAACTGTACTTATTTCAAATTAATTTGTTAGGGACGTTAACTTTAATTTTGGATTTGACTGTAAACAAACTGCACTTAAACTGAAGAAACTGTTTACACCATCTTATACTAGCTACACTGGTCATTGCAGCAGGCACAATTTGTTTTTCCCATTCCTGCATTGCAGTCTACAAGTGCAAGAACATTTGAGATAATTATTACGCCCACCTGAAAAGAGAGAGAGAACTGCTGTTCTTCTCTGTACCCCACCCAAAATGTGAGACAGAACTGAATTTTTGGGTGATCTTTTATATTTCCCAGAAATGGGGAGACTTGTAAAGACTCAAGTGCAGACCAGCACAAATTTGGGTCAACATATAGTGGCTCTTTAAGGACAGGAGAGTGGCTGTTCAGGACAGGAATAAGGCTATTGCCAAGTATTTAATCAGTATCTAGGAACAGATGCCTATGACAGCCAGTGTACTGATCACCCTCAAAACCTCCCTACCACTAAAGAAACTGACTGAAGCCTACCTTGTTCCATCTGAACTATATTTATTTGTTTAACATTTGTTTACTGGGAAAGTCCAACTTGGAACGAAGCCAATCTTCAGCAGAGGCCCAGGGAGAAACACTCAGATGCATGTCTTTATGTAGGAGGAAAACAGAGTACCCAGAGGAAACCCACATGAATGCAGGGATGACATGCAGACTCCGCACAGAAGGCACTCCAGCTGAGAATCAGATCAGAGGACCTCTTGCTGTGAGGTGACAATGCTACTGCTGCACCACTGCACAGTCCAAAACTACCTGCTCCAGGTGAGGCGCAAACTCGCAACCTTGGCATTGCTTAGTACTGCTTTATAAGTACTAATTATGCTACCCAGGAGAATTTGGCTACTCAAAAATGTTGTTTTCACAACTTACATGGGAAGCCCTTAGTTAATTTAGCAGTCTGGCAAGTACTTAACTAATACACAGTTTCTTACCTACACTAAAAGTGCAAAGTTAAAGCTGGAACCCAAATTGAAATAAATATCTCCCATCCATCTACTAATATTAATGCCTTTAAAAATGGCTCTGTGTATTTAGTTCTCTGCATTTGGAAGATATCTTTGAAACTCTGATATTCTAAAGGCTGAGAAACGAACTAAGTGTTTGCATGCATAGAGATGCATGCAAACACCTTTTTTATGAAAAGAACATTTCATTTCATGCCTTTAGGCATGATCTTTAAGGCATGTAAGGACATAGAAGGTTCTGATCATATGGATTATCAAAAACTAAACATATGTCTTCTTGAGACTCAATGAATGACATTTCATGGACATTTAATTCAGCGAAAAGGGCAATCTCACAGATATCTGATTTAATGCATACTTTAAACAGAACTGCAAGTAATGAGAAAAGTAAAATGATAGATTTTAGAAGATGACAAAACGGCTCTCCCAAGTACTTTACAAGAAACAATTGTTTTAGTGACCCAAGGAGTGCTGACAAATTTGTTGTGCTAACTGAATGACTATTAATTACCGAAGCACCATTTAAAATTAAACAACCTAAGCTTGTAACTAGGAGAGTACAAATGCCTTGTCGACTTAAAAGAACTGTCAGTAACTGAACAGTATACTTTAGATGTAGGAAGAGCTGTAAGCTTGCTAAACATTGTAACTAGAAATATGAAAGCAATACCTAAAAAATTTGATTTCTAACTAATATGCTGGAAATGAAGTTTGACTCACATTCAGAAGACAAAAGCTCCTAGCCTCTCAACAGTTCTAGCCTCCGTATCTCCCCATCATGAGCGACTTTTCTGCTTCTGTTACCTTACCACTCCTCTTGCCCCCTTCCTGAGGTCAGCATTCCATGACCTATCCTTCCTCCATTTCCCAGGCATCTCTCAATGACATGCCTTTTGCTGTATTCCATAACGCATTATCTTCCTCACCATGCCTGAGCATTTTCATTCTAAGTCTCCGCTATCCTTCCATCCCTACACTCTAATTTTTCTTACCCATCCTGTCTCCAACTACAACTCCATCCTTTCCATTCTACTACATCTCTCCCTCTCCACTTCCACTCCCAAAAAGCACACACCTTCCACCTCCTTGACATATGCATATTACCATCAGCTCTTCCTTGCACCTCCAACAGTTATCCTCTTTTCATTGCTCCCCTCTATGTTCAAGAGAGAGCTGTACCAATGATGCAATAAATGAATTTGCGAATCAGACATAACCCTCTCAGAACCCTTATCACGTAACATGATTCCTCCCATAATCTACATCTTGGCCATCCATCACTTTATTATTTCCATTGCACCTCTGTCTTCTTTATCCTTCAAGTCAGGAGAAATTAGTCCAGTTCTTCCCCTTTGTACCTGGCCCAAAATCCTCATCCTTTTCCCACCCTCCTCTTTTACCTCTATATTCTTCCATATACATTCTTCTAATCACCCTAACCACTGTATTGCACAGTAGCATTTTCTGTCCATCTCCAACAAGCTTCACACCCTCTGGAGTGCTTTTATTACTCACCTGTGAATTCTATCCATCTGTCATACTCTACCTACCCTTCTTATCAGCCTTCTAAGTATGCACTGCCATGGTTCCCTATTATATTATCGAAAGTTGATTTCAGCGAACGCTCACATGAGCGAAAATGCTGGAAATCGAAAGGGTGTTTGTGGGGTCGTGGTACAGGGAGGACTGGGATATTTGCCCTTTCTTCGTTGTAGTGCCATCTCGTAGTTGGAATATATAGTCAGCTGGGGGAGTGGGGGGCACAGCCCCCCACAATAAGAAGTTCGATTTCCAGCATTTTCACTCATGTGAATTCGCTGAAATCAACTTTCGATAATATAATATAGACCCACTGCCATAATTCTCTACAAGTATCTTACTTCTCAACAGGTAGTTTACATCCTAGTCCAGATTCTTTTCCACCCTTTTAATCAATCTCATCTCTCTTTCTCTTGAGTTATGTTCCCATATCCACCATCTTAGTGTACTAACCTCAGTCCCCCTTAATATATACGCAATGTTCACTATCACTTCATACCTTCTGAAATCCAGAAGACCTCACCTTCTACTTCCATCTGCAGATTAGCCTTTCACATGCTTTCTGTATGTTTATTAATGCTTTATCATTCTGCTCAGTGAGTTAGATGACATGGAAGAGATCTCTGATCACATAGCCCAGGCCAGTATGACCTTGAACCAGAGTAGCATCCTGCCCTCACCAAGAATGATACCACGGTATAAAGAAAAAATTATCAATTTGAACAATTGGCTAAGCTTCTTGTGTCATTCAAAGGGGATCCAGTGTCTGTCAGCCTGGGATGACATGCTCGACAAGCCATGCTGCTTCAATAGAGACGGCTTGCACCTGTCACCCTTAGGCTTTTGAATACTGGCCAAGGCTCTTGCCACCCCAATAGTGCCTTTTTTGGCAAGGCTCAAATGACAAACCCACTCCCATAAACAGCACAAGTAACAAAAAACTGAGGGTAATGCTACTCAATGCCAGAAGTCTAAACCTCAAAATGCACACACTTGAGGCACTCCTCAGTACGGAGAAAATCGATATATGTGCAGTAACAGAAACCTGATTTAAGGCTCCAGAGAGCATCCCAGCACTACCAAGCTACAACTCATACCATACATTTCGGCCACAAAACCCGGACTGAAATACAAAAGGTGGGGCGTATCCATATTCATCAAGGATACCCTCACCTCCAGGTTAGTGGCACAGCACGATGCTTCAGAGATAATCCACATGCAACTAACAACGGGCAGAACTGCATTTCAAATTGTAGCTTGCTACAGATCACCCACCATGGTCCCAGGACCCCCATTCCGCATTTCTGGAAACACTGGGAAACATAAAGGTCCTACCAAACAACCTGATATTGGGTGATTTCAATTACCCAAACATTAACTGTGAGAACTACTCAAGTACTAACTCCCTTGCCCAACATTTCCTAGAATTTATAAATTCAAACTCCCTGGATCACCTGGTCAACACCCCCACCGGAGGTGACAACATATTGGACCTGGTCATCACCAACATAGGCAACCGGTGTTCCACACCGGAGGGCAACCCCTCACTGGTTAGATCTGACCATAAACTAATCACTCTGGATATCCACATTCCGCCCACAACCCCGGTCAAAGAAACCACCGTGAAAACCTTTTCAAAAGCAAACTTCATGTTACTTAAGACCGAGTTGGAAAGTTTCAAATACCCCATGCTAAAGGATAATGCTGCCCAAGCTGCAAAATCCTTTACTAATACACTCTACAGGCACCTACAAGAATGCATGGATCTGTGCTATCCCAAGCAAAACCAAGACTCACTCCTCCAAGAAAAGGAAACCAGTCTGGTGGACTCCTGCCATAAACAAGCTATACAATAGAAGGAGGAAAGTAGTACAGAAAAAGAGTAAAATCCCAAGAAGGAAAGACATCCCTGATCAGTATCGGCATACGATCCCTCATAAAATCATCCAAGGCTAGCTTCGAAAGAAACATTGCCAAGGACTCCAAAGATAACCACAAGGCATTCTTTAGCTATGTCAAGAATTTAAGTAGCAATTCTCAGATCTGCTCGGAGTTAGTGCAGAATGGCACAAAATGCGCTGAACCGACCAATATCATCAACATTCTAGCAACAGTGCAAACTTCACCCCCCTCTTACCCCCAAAAGGGCCCATAACCATACCAGAAGAATGTAGTGCTCCTGAAATCACAGACACTCAGGTTAAAACAGCCCTCTACAAAGCCAAAAACTCAGCATCAATCAGACCGGATGGTGTCCCAGGCTGCGTCCTACATGAGCTCAAAGATGAACTAACCCCACACCTAAACACACTGTTCAAACTCAGCCTCTCTACAGGCCATGTGCCCATAGAGTGGCGCACAGCAATGGTTATTCCACTCCACAAAGGTGGAGCAACAACAGACCCTGGGAACTATCGCCCTATAAGCCTGACTATCTTGGTCTGCAAGGCTATGAAGCGCATCATCATGGATCTCATTAACAGAGACATTGGGAACCTCCAAACACTGGACCCTATTCAGTTCGGCTTTGTTAAGGGCAGATCATGCTTCCTAAACCTGGTGGACTTCTTTGAGACAGTTACCAAGGCTATAGACGAGGAAAAGGTGGTCCACACAACTTACCTAGACCTCGGAAAGGCCTTCGACACCATTCCTCATTCTGGTATTATAGACAAGCTCACCAGCCTGAACATAAACCCCTACATCACGAGATGGGTTGCCAACTGGCTCACGGACAGAACCCACATGGTAAGAGTTGCGGGAGCTAGGTCTGACTCTAAACCAGTTACAAGTGGCATTCCCCAGGGCTCAGTCCTAGGACCCCTCCTGTTCGGTATATACTTCTCAGAGGTACAGGCAAGCACAGGAGGACTATGGCTGACCAAGTTCACAGATGACTGCAAACTAGGGGCTATAATTGACTCTCCAGCTGACACAGACATCCTCCAAAAGGGCCTCACTGAGACAGATGCCTGGTGTCAAAACCATGGCCTCAAGCTAAATGCCAAAAAGTGCATAGTCATCCCCTTTGGAATAAACAAAGTACCCACAAACTACCACATAGGTGGTAGCCCCCTAAATACAGAAGACGTAATAAGGGATCTGGGGACCCAAGTAGATAGTAATCTCTCCTTTGATAATCACATTGCCAAAGTGGTTAGAAAAGCCTTCTATGTGGCCCACCTAATCACAAAAGGGTTTGCATCCAGATCAAAAGAGGTCATTGTGTTCCTCTAAGCATTACTCATCAGACCCATCATAGAGTGCAACGCCCCATTTGGGATGTACCTTACAAGACACCTGCAACAGCTGGAAAGACAACAGAAGTACCTCACCAAGAGGATCACTGGCCTCACACAGATGCCCTATGCAGCTCGACTGAAGAAACTCCAGCTGTACTCTATTGCATACTCCGAGGTAATCTCTGCCTGACATACAAGGCCATGTCCAACTCAGAATTGATGAACATGCTCCTCCTAAAGAAAACCATATCCCCTCTGGCCACACGCTCTAGGGATCTAAACCTCACCACAACAATAAATAGGACGTGCTGGAGGGATAGATTCCTGTCCCACAGACTTCCCATGCTCTGGAACAAGATTCCAATCTACATTAGGCAAAGCTCCTCACTAACACTCTTCAAGAGAAACCTTGATGAGTGGATGGGAAACAGGAAGTTTACCCCAGGGATCACTTCAGTGGCTCTGCTGGACAGAGGCACAAGAAATTAATCTAAGGGGGTGGCGAAAGCCAACACATTCTGGCTAGGCTTATAAATGCCTTTGGGCAGATAGCCTAGTAACATACCTATGAACCTATAAACGCAAAACCAAGGTAACACCATTACATGCACAATTTTTATACGCCCTCTCAACTAAGTCACTTTTCCTGACTATTTCTTAAACAGTCTCCCAAACTGTCCTCTTAATGCATCCCAGTTCTTTCCATCACCTCCTCATCCAAAGGGTAAACTTCTACTCCACGGTATTTGGTCCCCCCACTGAAAACAGGAACCCTGATTCTACTATATCTGCGCCAACACATTTCACTGTTGATATCTGAAGAGAACAGCATAATTCTGACTATTTCCCACACTCTTGGAATATCTCTAATTTCCACAGGAGCATAATGCCTGTATCTTCCAACAACATCATACAATCATTTACAAACAAGTTTATACTATTGACCTCCTTCACTTTTTCATTTAAGAAAAAAAGACTAACCCTGTGTACAAACTTCCATCATCAATACAACTAACATCTATGAAAGACAGCACCCTTGTTAAATATCCCTCTGTAAAGTTAACCTGTTTGATAAACTCCTAGTGACCATCAGTCTAATCAAACAGTCCAGATATAACACTTGTGGCCTAGTAAACAGTCATTACTCTGCAATACCCTGACTTACTGTTGTGGCACAGTGCATTAGCTACTAAGAAATATACTTTTTCTTGTAAAAACATTATTTTAGCTTGGCTCTGTAATGCAGAGGAATGCAGCCATAACTGACAACCATGTGATCAGGGTTAAGTTAGTGGCCCCTGAAACTGGAGAAGCCAGGCAAGGAAGGGGAAGAGTGAAGAGGTCTGGCTCACTCACATCTTCTGAGGTTGAGTGAGCAGAGCTTGACTGCTCTGCTCTTAGAAGTACACAAAGCACTGTAATCTTCATTTTGGAGACTGGACAGACCACCAGCACCACCACCACTTGTGAATCACTTGGACGAATAGGGTTCATTGTACGCAATGCCCTTGTAAAAGTGAGGGAGGTCCTCTGTCGTTAGCCCACTGCATATCTCATCCCAAGCATATTGCAAAACTACAAGCATATCAACGCCAAGGAGAAAATCAAAAATTTCAAACAATGCCTGTTGGTCATCTGGATGACAACCCATCTTGGTTAGCTCTCTCTCCTGGTTGGGAATGCATAGGCTGATTGATCGAAACAGGGCCTGATGATTTGCAGGCAGTAGGAGCAAAATCTTGCCAAAAAAGTACTGTTTTTAATGTAACATATTTTTTTATGAAAACAAATATTTTTTCTTCGTTATGAACTTTTGCATGGGTGTTCATACTACAAGAAATTTCACTTAAAGCACGTGATACCTTTTGAGCTGGAATATCTATATTAGTCAGTGCTCACTGAAATATCTATATTAGTCAGTGCTCACTGAAACTAAGTGAAAACATCTGCTGTGATCACGGTAAAAACAGTAAGCTTTATCCTAGGGAGACAGGCAAGATTGTTTCTCATTAAAGAAGGAGAGTTTTATCAGGAGTCAGAACACTTGGTGGTGTCATCTGTTGGATGTACTGCATGACAGATCACAGTGGAGGCAAAGGAAGAATACTGGAAGGTCCAACAGAAAAACAATTGGATTTTACCAAAAAAAGTTTGAAAGTTTTGATTGATGTAGAAGCCAGAATTATTTATAAAGAATTTTGTGATTCTTTTTACTCAGAAGCACTGTTGGTTTAATTTACTTTTTTTCTACTGTAAAAAAGTGCACTGAAATTGTGAAGTCTGTCTCTAGTGTATTTATCCACTTCACTGGTGCTTTTGTCAGTAGGGAAAATGTAATCATCTCTCCAAATTCTTATAACTCGCTGCTGTTTCACAACCTGCAATGTACATACATTTGAGATGTGTTTTCCTTAGTGAGAAGACAGGCTTGTATCAGAAGGAAATGAGCCGTCACCCCTGCTACATCCAAAAAGGGCTTTCTGGAAATGATGATACAGGATAATACAGTGTTTACTCAAGCAATGATTTTGTTTCAATACAGAATAACTGAGAGACAGTCTACAAAAATAACTCATTGTTAAATTGCGTACTCTAAAGGAAAGACTGGAAGCTGATGAAAACGTGTTCAGAAATGATCAAATTATGTCTGTAAATAAAAAGGTGCAAATATTTGCAAACACCCAAAACATGCCAGTGAGTTAAATAATGTTTTAAATGTGGGAAGAAGAGCACATTGCTAAATACTTAAGTAATAATACTGTTACAAAAAAAATAAATTTTAAATAAACTCTTAACAACAAGAATGTAACTGCTGTGCCAAACAAAAATGTGATTTTTTAAATACAACTCATACGGTGCACAGCAATGAAACCCTGACTGTGACCCAGATAATTTATGTTTAGCAGCATAGAGACTGAAGGAAGTTGGCAGGGAAGATGGGGCTGTGTGACTGTTGTCAATTCAGCCATCCTACTGAAAGGGAGGAAGTTGTTGCTCTCCATGGTCAGTAGCACTAGCAGAACTCTACTGAACCACCAAGGGATTGGACATTCCAAAGGAAGAAGAGGAAAATCCAGCAGGTTTGTCAGATTGGCTCATTCTCTACCACCACACTTTTGCCTCTCCAGGGTAGAAAATAGGTTGATTAGACCCTCTACTCCAAAAACAAATGGGCCACATAGCTCTTATCCAGACTGCTTAGTGACTACTACAATAGAAGAATGAATGGGTCCACTGGTTGAAGGAAGTGTAGACACTGGACAAGACAGTGGATGGGGAAATGTGATTTAAGCTGGTAGTGATGGGAATGTGAATGCTGTGTGTTTAAGAAACCTGTTGATAACTAAACTATACCAATGGCATGTGATTAAATTACTTGTTAGGCAAGTACAGGCATCAAAGTGTCTCAGTGCCAAAATCACATTAGCTAGTGTTCATCACTGGTGAATGGGAAAGAACTGAAGAGATTACTGGATTCTAGAAGCATTGTCACACTGGCCAAGAAACCTTATGTCTGCAACTATAACACCTACTACAAGACAGTGATGTGTGCTCAGTGAGATAAACAATATCCTATAACACGTCAAAATTCAGACACTACTGGGTTAAGCACTGCTTTCTGTGGGTTTAGTTGGTAATCTAACACAATGTTGTAAAAGGTCAAGCTTTTCTCCAGTTCAAGGCATTGTGGAAACTGCAGGAGAGGGAGAACAGTCTGATACTCTGTAGTCTGATTATACTTCATATAAAAACAGGGAGGAGGAATCAGCAGCAACCTGACTTACTATTAAGAACTAAGTTCTATATATAGTCCTAGTAAGAATTTGAAACAATCAACAGAAAACTGACACATTTTTAAGAACACACAGTTTTGAATATATGTGAAGAAAGATTGATGGAAAAACAATAACAGCTTGACACACTACAGCTTGACACACTGTTAAGAATATCCAGAAGAATGTCCAGATAAGGAAAAAGGAATTGTGCATAAATTTTAAACTTAACTAAAATTTTGCATTGGCTAAAAGCCATAAAAATAATGGGCGTTACCAAAACAACCTAGCTGATAAACAATTCACTGTAGAAATAGAGAAGACCCTGTATGTTGTCAGAAAACAAGCTACCACATTTTTAAGAACTCACTTCAGAGATTGATGTAGAAGAACCCTGACTGCATGATATGGAACATTGTCAAAAACTTCCAGTCACCAAAGAAGAAAATAATGTCTGTATGGAGAAAAGAGAGGGGAAAGTCACAGATATATACATACTCGCATAAAAAACAAAGGGTACTTGAACATCACCCTGAGTTTCCCTCTGAAAGGCTAAAACAACAAACTAGTAACAAACAGGACTCTCAGTAGTATGTCCTTAAAGGCGAAAGTTACTGAGGTAAAAATTAAGGAATTGACAAAATCTAGAGCAGAAGAAAATTACTGGCATGAGCCCCCTGTTATAGATGAAGAAATGGGAACATAAAAAAGCCTACACTCGTATTCTTAGGTGAGGAGTCTGCACCATCCACTTCATGTCAGTGTACTGACAAAAGTGTTCTTGAATTGGCTAATTTGCAGATAAACAATGACAATTATAAGAAAACCCAATTGGAATATGATGCATTAAGCAGCGACACAGAAGATATAGCAAGAGTAGAAGAAAAGACAGATGAGCAGGTTGGCCTCATACCACGCTCATACTTTGAGCTGAAGAGTGACTTACTTTTAGGGTAAATAAAGAAAAAGTAAAGCACCAACTGTTTCTTCCAAAACATTTTAGACACTTGCGATATAAATGACACAATCATACTTTGGAAGGACATTTAGGGTTGAAAAAAAACTAAAGTGAGAATTTTAGACATATTATATTGATTTGGTGCAATGAGAGATCTTGACAGTTTCTTGGAACAATATTCAGAATGTCAAAATTAAATAAATGAACCATACCCTGAATTCTGAAGTCCACTGATAGCTATGACAGAGGTCCAATTTGAGTACACAGCCATGGGTTTTGCAGATACGTTAGTAATTTCTATCAGTACATTAAAGTGAGTATTAATTATGCTACAAAGCTTCCAGAAGCAGTACCAGTGCATGATGCCATTGTTAAGTAAGTAGTTAAAGAGATAGTTTTACTTTTCTCTGGGTATGGATACCTAAAGAAATACAAATTAGGGAATACAGTCTATGCTCAGGGCAATGCACTAGCTTTGCCAGTACCTTAATGTAAAATGTCAACTGAATGTGTAGCTGATTCTCCAGGAGATCTCTTGCAAGAGCTCTGATTTTTGCTCAGTAAACTATACTGCTTCCTCTACTACTTCTGCAGTCCTGTAATCTCGAATGGTTCTGTTTGGTTTCTGTCTTCTAGGTTCTTCTGCCTGAATGTAAAACTGCCTACAGTAGCTTGCAAAAGAAGCAGCTCTGTGTCCTGTTGTTTAGCTTGTTCTTGAATGAGATGCTCCACTTTTCTGTAGAAATCACTACCACATGCAAGGTCTCTGATTTGGCTCATATGACCACCATTTCATGATTAATGGTTACCATATCCAATGTTAGGGAATCTAACTTATTCATAATATGCTCAGTTTTATCATCCATTCCATCTGCTCCCTCTCAAATAAACAGTGCAGCTGCCTGTCTTGAAAACATCCAGTCCACTTTAGCATTGGTCTTGGGAACACTTAACAGCAGAACTATACTTTTTCATGAGGTTCAGAGACCGGCACCAGACTTATGCCACCATCTTACTCCGAGGCAAAATACCACCTTTCCCTAAATAACTTTCCTCAATTTTTTTTAATCTGTGTTGTACAGTGCAACTGGTCATGAATTAGTAAGCCTTTCATTCTCCCACTTTTTCCAAACATAATGTTAAATCCATTTCACACAGTCACTTTTATTAGTACCATACCACAACCAGTTACGCAATTCTTGCAAAAAAATCTTAGCTTCACTAGATATTATTCATAGGTTGGTACTAGGCTATCGGCCATAGGGCCTATACAAGCCTAGCCATAACAATTCCCTGGCTATTCCTTCCCACACTATTTACTTCCCTGGACCCCTGTCTAGCAGGGTGACTGACGTGATCCCCGAGGTGGATTTCCTTTCTCCCATCCAATCATCAAGGTTCCTTTTGAAGAGGGCCAAAGAGGTGCTCTTGCTTGACATATATGGGCAGTCAATTCCAGAGTCTGGGGAGTCTCTGGGTCAGGAAACTATCCCTCCAGCATGTTTTGTTTATTGTGATGACAAGATTTAGATCCCTGGAGCGTGTGGCTCTGAGGGATTGGGATTTCTTTAAGTGTAGCATGTCCAACAGCTCTGGGTTTGACATGGCCTTGTATGTTAAGCAGACATCGTCTCGGAGTAGACGATATGTGACAGAGTATAGCTGGAGTTTTTTAAGGTGGTCAGCATAGGGCATCTGCTTTAGGCCTGTTATTCTTTTAGTGAGGTATTTCTGCGGCCTTTCCAGTTGTTGCAGATGTCTTGAGAGGTACATACCAAATGGGGCATTGTATTCTATAATGGGTCTAATGAGGGAGGAGTACAGTGGGACAATGACCTCCTTTTTTCTGGATGAAAAGCCCTTAGTGATGAGGTGTTTGCCACATAGAAGGATTTCCTGACTGTTGTGGTGATGTGGTTATTGAAGGTGAGACCACTGTCCACTATCACACTTTCGGTGTTTAGTATACTGCCACCTATGTGATAATTCACGGGTACATGTTTTTTCCCCAAAGGGGATAACTATACATTTATTGGCATTGAGCTTGAGCCCATGGCTCTGGCACCAAGCATCTGTTTCTGTAAGGCCCTTTTGTAGAGTATCCATATCATTTGGGGATTCAATAATGGCTCCCAGTTTGCAGTCATCTGAGAACTTTGTTAGCCAGAGTCCCTTAGTGTTGGCCTGTACTTCAGAGAAGTAGATGCCAAACAAGAGAGGTCCCAGGACTGAACCCTGAGGTACTCCACTTGTCTGGAGCTGGATTTTGAGTCAGCTACTTTTACAGTGCGGGTTCTGTCAGTAAGCCAGTTGGCAACCAATCGAGTGACGTAGGGATTAATGCCCAGTTTAGTAAGTTTATCTATGATTCTAGAGTGGGGGATGGTGTCAAAGGCCTTGGCGAGGTCCAGATAGACTGTGTGGACTGCCTTACCCTCATCCACAGCTCTGGAGACTGATTCAAAGAAGTCAATAAGGTTCAGGAGACAAGATCGGCCCTTCACGAACCCAAACTGGGTGGGGTCCAGTGTTTTAATGTTGCCAATGTCTTTGTTTATAAGTTCCATGATAATACGTTCCATGGCCTTAGAGATCAGGCTTGTCAGACTGATGGGGCAGTAGTTCCCGGGATCCAAGGTGGATCCCCCCCTGCATGTATTAATTTTAACCTAACCCATCCATTCCTGGTAACATTTTTCCTCCACCATGCCCAAATGTTTATTTGACTCTTTCACTCTAATATTTCTCTGCAAAATCCACTGAGGTTCTAACTTAAACATGTTTGCAGGTAACCCATACTCTTCAAATATAATATATTTATAACTTACTCCACAACGATCTTCAGAATGTGTTATTGTCCCCAACACCTATACCTCCTTCTTTAGTTAATACTCTCTCAATTAAAAGACTTCTTTGACTTCTGTTTCAGCTGAAATGGGCCATCTTCTCCCATGTCCTTCAAACAAAATATCTGCCTTTTCACAAAGTCTTTCATTTTTTGCATACAGTTCTCTAGCCTTTTTAAAGACATCTTACATCCCTACATTCTAGTAAACCTATACATTCCTTTGAAATTGCACTATATTCTTGTTTTCTCTTTCAGCTCCAGTTCTACTTAAAATGGATACCTTATAATTCTGCTGGAAGGCCACCCACTACACTGTCCAGGAAACTTTAATTTTTTTCATCATAGTGAGACCTTTTCTCAATACCATTAATATTTATTTTATTTCATCAACTTTTCTTTGTCGTCGTCCCCGTTATATAGAATACTTCATACTCCACAATGAACTATACAACCTGCCATTTACTTGCAAAAGTAATTTCAAAAGTTTTCTTTCAAAAGTAATTGAGAACACAACATAAGTTCTTGTTCACACTACATTTCCTCTATATGCATATTTCCTCTCTTTTCCTTAAAGCAGTTTTCTCTACTCAGTCAGTTCTTGTCATTTTAACACTGACTACTTTCACCCCTGCTTTTCTTAGATCACTATTAAAATCCGATCTAATTTCTATAGTTACCATAACATATTAATTTCTTCAAATAATTTTATTCTATCAGTAACAAATAAACACAGTTTGGATGAATTAAAAGTAAACTTTACTGAACTAATAAAGTGTAACAAGCTGTTTCATCTACTAATCAACTCAACTGTTTTCAAGAATCAGTTTAGTAGCTCTTGAAAACAGTTTAGTAGGTGGAAGTGCTTATCTTTCACTTTAGTGGTTCAATAAACGTTTCTGTTAATTCATACAAGCTGTGTTTTTAATTGTTTACAGAGTTAGCCACCTGAGATTTACTTCACATGGTTATGGACTATTAGCCATTTCATTGATGCCCATCTATAACAAAAGTGTAAGCATACAATGATGTTACTTTAACAAGACCTCATTTTGATTTATATTCATAATCAATATACTTTACCCACGGTGGTGGTGCTGCGGTAGCATTGTCGCCTCACAGTAAGCTGTCCGGTTTGATTCTCAGCTAGCGCGTCTTCTGCATGGAGACATGCGTGAATGGGCGTACCTTTGTTGAAGGTTGTGTGTCAGGGCTGGTAACTCGGCACGTAAAAATCAACTACCAATCATTAGCGGACCGGAGTTCCGCTGTGGCGACCCCTAACCAGGAAAAGCCGAAAGACACAACAATTCATAAACAATATACTCTCAGCCTTGGCAATCACATCAACCCCTTTTATATCTTTCTTATTAACTAAATCACACATTTCCCAGCATTCCTCAGCTTTAAATGAGCAGAACATTTCAACCTCGAAGAAGTCTGAAGCAACTCTCTTTCTTTCTGATAAATATCTACCATCTAATGGCCAAATTATATGTTTTTAACATCTCATACTATATTTAATACCAATAATTTGCATAAATCAGTTTTAATATTAAACTTATTTAATAATATGGTGTGTATTTTCATTTACCCTTTTCAAGCTGTTTATATAAGCAATGTTTTTTTGTTTTATAATTTCTCATCATTTTTTTAACAAATGATACTTCCTCCTCTGCTACTACAGATTTTTAATTTCCCTTATCTGTCCATTACACTTCATAGCCACTTTCAACAGAAATATTTTCATACTAAGTTTCAAATACAACAGTGTCATTTAAAATGTTTTCTTCTCCTCATAATCCTCTTCATGAATGTTATGAATGTTTTCATCAACTTCTTTATTCTGAACTGTATTTATATTTTACTGTCCTACATCTACTTTTTTACTCCAGCTGGTTCAGCAGCACCTTTCACAATATTTGGCAATCAAACCACAAATGGCCAATATGAGCAAATTTCCTACACCTTAAGACACAATTTTATGATCCTTTTCTTCAAACTGTCTACACATTTGCAGTAGACAGTCCTTAAACAAACGCTGAAAGTCCTCTTCCTCCTCCTCCTCAAAAAAAAAAAAAACAGATTGAGGTTTATTCCAATTTCTCAATACTCCGTTTTTTTCCAATTTTGGGCTTTGGTAACATAGATGTGAAGACATTCATCTACAGAGCAAAGCTCATAAGGTAAATCTTGAGATCTACATAAAAAACTCATAACTTGGTAAATACATAAATAAGTCTCATCAAAATTATTTTACATGTGTTTACTGGGAAATGTCCAACTGGGCCAGGAGCCCATTTTCAGAAAATACAAAAACAATGTTGAGAGAATACATTTCAACACTGATTGAATACAGTACGGTATATATACATGGTGACAATTATACATATTACAGCAGACTATACATTATTAGGAATAGACCGTTAACAAATATTTTTTTTGCATTATCACTAGCACAGCTGTAGGTTTGAAGAGGACATGTTAAACATAATAGATAGTGAGAAACACGAGAGTAGGATTTGGAATATATATAAGAATGTTGGCCTAACTCTGGTAAAAAGAAGCTACAATGGAGAATAAGAAGTTGGTGTAGGTATGCTGGTATAATTACCAAGGTGATATGCAGGAGCACAGCCAATGATTGGTAAGATTTTCTCTCAGAATAAATAAAATAAATAAATAAAAGTTAAATAAATTGAAAAAAAAAAAAAAACACACACACTAAAATAAAAAAACTCAGAATTCTGAAAACTTCACAATTTTGAAGTTTTGAAAAATTCTAATTCCGAAAAAATTCAGAATCTCAGCCTATTAATGAAGACCCATCTCTTAAAGGAGAGATAACTATCCCAGCCGAGTGTAGCCTCCCGGACATCTCAAATGCGCAGGTGAAAGCTGCTCTCTCTAAAGCTAAAAACACAGCATCAATGGGACCGGATGGTGTCCCCGGCTGTGTGCTACACGAGCTAAATGAGGAATTAAACCCGCACATAAGGCAGCTGTTCAATCTCAGCCTTACCACAGGATACGTGCCCAAGGAGTGGCGTACGGCAACTGTGGTCCCACTCCACAAAGGCGGCGCCTCTACGGACCCTGGTAATTACCGCCCCATAAGCTTAACAAGTCTAGTCTGCAAAGCTATGGAGAGGATCATAATGGAGCTCATAAACAAAGATATAGGGGACTTGCAGACATTGGACCCGACCCAGTTTGGCTTTGTCAAGGGAAGATCATGCCTTTTGAACTTGGTCGACTTCTTGAAACAGTCACCAAGGCCATTGATGAGGGAAAGGCAGTCCATACAGCCTACCTTGACCTTGCAAAGGCTTTCGACACAATACCCCACTCGGTATTGTAGAAAAACTTACCAGCTTAAATGTAAACCCATATGTCACAAGATGGGTTGCAAACTGGCTTAAGGACAGAACCCACAGGGTTAGAGTTGCTGGCGCTATGTCAGACTCCAAGCCGGTCACAAGTGGTGTCCCACAGGGCTCGGTCCTTGGCCCCCTATTGTTTGGCATCTACTTCTCAGAAGTACAGGCCAACATGGGAGGACTTTGGCTGACAAAGTTTGCAGACGACTGCAAACTGGGCGCCATAGTGGAAAGTGCATCGGACACAGATATCCTTCACAAGGGACTCACGGAAACAGATAGCTGGTGCCAGAGCCATGGCCTGAAGTTAAACGCCAAAAAATGTATAGTCATACCCTTCGGGAAAAAGGTATCCCCAAGCTACCATGTAGGTGGCAATCCACTAAGCACAGAAGAGGTTATCAGGGACCTGGGAACCCAGGTTGACAGTGGCCTTTCTTTTGACACTCACGTTGCTAAAGTGGTTAGAAAGACCTTCTACATTGCCCACCTGATCATGAAGGGATTCACATCCAGATCTAGTGAGGTCATTGTTCCCCTGTACTCTTCACTTATCAGACCAATGATCGAGTACAATGCCCCATTCGGATGTATCTCACCTGACATCTGCAGCAATTGGAGAGACCCCAAAAGTTCCTCACCAAAAGGATAAAGGGACTCCAAAATCTGTCATATGCTGCCAGATTGAAGAAACTCTAGCTCTATTCAGTCGCATACCGTCTGCTCAGAGGTGACCGAATTAATGGACATGCTCCACCTCATAAAATCCAAATCCACCAAAACCACTAGAGCAAGCGACTTAAGCCTTAGCACGGATATAAATAGGACGTGCTGGAGGGATAGATTTATCACTCAGAGACTCCCTATGCTGTGGAATAAAATCCCGGTCCATGTGAGGCAGAGCACCTCGCTGACTCTGTTCAAGAGAAATCTAGACCTGTGGATGGGAGATCGTAGGTTTACCCCGGGAATCATCTCTGTGTCACTGCTGGACAGAGGCACAACAAACTAATGGGCACAGTATTTTTTCATATAAGGGGTGGCGTAAGCCACAAAAATTTGGGCTAGGCTTATAAATGCCTTAGGGCAGATAGCCTAGTATAAACCTATGAACCTATGTTATCTTTAGACTAAATCCATGTAGTCAGTACTGTTCCTTTCAGGTCTATTTTTTCACCACTTTTTTGTTTGCTTATTACTTACAATTTAATGTCTGGTTAAAACAGCAAATGAATTAATTATTACCCACCTTCTTCAACCAGGAAATGAATGAGATAAGTAAGTACAATGTAACTTCTTCAGGACACATGAGACATACAGACAAATGCAATGCACCAACTTCAACCAAAACATGAGACATATGGACAAGTGCAATGCACTTTCTTCGGCCACCACATGAGACATACAGACAAATGCAAAGCACCTTCTTCAGCCACCATATGAAACAAATGCAATGCACCTTCTTCAGCCACCATATGAGACAAATAGACAAATGCAATGCACCTTCTTCAGCCATCATATGAGACAAATTGATTATGACACATCTCTTATGTTATCTTTAGACTAAATCCATGCAGTTAATACTGTTCCTTTTGGGTCTATTTTTTCACTACTTTATTTTTTTGCTTACTACTTATGATTTAATGTCTGGTTAAAACAGCAAATGAATTGATTATTATACACCTTCTTCAGCCAGGGAATGAGTGATATAAGCAAATGCAATGTACCTTCTTCAGCCACAACATGAGACATATGGACAAATGCAATGCACCTTCTTCAACTACCACATGAGACCTACAGATAAATGTAAAGACAAATGCAAGGTCTTTACACACATGGACAGTTCACAGCAGCCAACCAATCATCATGTTTCAGGATGTAAACAGATCAACATAAACCTGACAGAATCACGCAGACTCCTCTTACACGATGTAATGAGATCAAAACATAACAGACACTGAAATAAAGGGGTAACAAGATTAACAGCAGTAATAGTATTCTACAACATTTCTGTTGTGGCGTATTGCAAAAATGTTTTTCTGTTCTGTCCTTTTCCAAGTATCTAACAACTGATATACTATATATTTATTTATATATTATATACTATATATTATATTTATGTATATACACACACACACACACACACACACACACACACACACATAGTCTGCTGTCATCTCCAGTGACATAGAAGGATAAAGCCCTGACTATAGCCCATGCAACCTGAATTTGATTAGTGCCTCAGATACCTGGTGAAACTGGAAGTGTAGGACATACATGCTGATACTGGAGAGAGGGTGATGCAAAGCCTGTCGTGTACGTTTATGGTCCCTTGGGGGAGGAGTGGTGATGCAAAGGCATAGTCTGGGGGCAGTCATTAGTCGCACCAAGCCACCACCTGGTGACAGCCTTCAACATGGCTATGCAGATGCATGCACCTGCATAGAGAAGACATTGTGGGCCCCAACGCTGATGTGAATTGCATGTGTCCCCACAAAAGTTTAGGCAATAATGAAAGGCCGCCCTGCCAGGATGCTAGGAAAGGCATAAAGCACCGTTATGACTGCCTGAAATACAGGCACTCTGGACAGATCTCATCCTGATCTGAGGTGAAATTCCTGAGTAAGGGAATGAATGGGTTGTGCCACAGTTGGAAGGCATGGCATCACACAGAAAATAAATAAATATACCTATCAATCTAATGTGTGTGTGCGCGTGTGTGTGCACGTGCGTGTGTGTGTGTGTGTGTGTGTGTGTGTGTGTGTGTGTGTGTGTGTGTGTGTGTGTGTGTGTGCATATATGTGCACTCACACACACACACACACACACTGCTATTAGGTACTACCTAAAAGACTGACAATAATTCTGATTTATTCCAATTCAGGTGTATATTAGATTATCGAACTTTTAAAAGTTCGAACAACATATGGTCGACACCATATATTTGAAATCTTAAAAGTTCGAAAATCAAAAAAAAAAAAAACAGAAAAAACCCACCTGAAAGGTAAAGTACAGGGGCTAGCCCCCCTGCAGCCCCACACCCCCCTGCTCTTTAAATATGCCAACTCCGAGATTGCACTACAGTATAGGCAATGGAAAACTTCCATTTCCACACTGTACGGAGATCTCCGTTGAAACGTTTGAACATTTACATGTTCGATAATATGGTGTCGACCATATAACGTTCGAACATGTAAATGTTCGACAACGTAATATAGACCCCCTCCAATTCCTACTGCAAACTTGTCTTTTACAAGCAAAACTTAACAATTGCACAAATGTCCAAATAAGCAAAAGATGCATGAAGACACAGCTAATGTACAACTATGGTTAAAGTATACAGATTCGGATGGCACCACTAAACACATGGCTCCTCAGACATTGTAATCGTTACACATAATACCATAAACCAAACGGAGTAGCATTTCCAGGAGCTAGAATATCAACAAAAAAATTTTAGAATCCAAATCCATGGGCCAAATGAAAAGAATTGTCCACATGATATTATAACACAGGTTTATTGGCAAGTGCTTTCTTCTAAAATTGACAATACCCAGAGACTTCAGACACCATATTCTATTCCCTACCAATAATTTAACTAGAGTCACATGCCACACACAATTACCAATAGAATATAACCAAAGTAAACCTTCAGAATTCATAGTGATAAAACATGTTTTAATAAAAAGTAAAATAAAACATTTCAACACATTAAAACTGTTTGCTGCCTTATTATTTAAAAAGTATGTACAAAAGTCTTCATTAATTTCAAACTTTTTCTTTACATGACTTTTAAAATTAGTGTTGACATTAACTGGAAGTGTAGACATCCAACAAAACATGCCATTAATACTCCCTACCATCTAGTTTCAATTCTCTCTCTCTCCCCTTTTATTATCAGCCACGTGAAGAGTAACATACTATACAATTTAATGAATTCATACTGTGCTTTGGCTTATAAAAAGCAACTAGTCTTCTTGATGTTGCTACAGTGTTGACACACTCAACTTTTTTATTTCATTTTCATCAACAATATAAAGAGATTCATGTGAAAAAAAACAGGTGAATCTTAACTGGTGTTGGTGTCGACACAATAAAACTTGTTGATTTAGTTATGTACCTGCACATTTTAACACCTTCTTCTTTCGACTTTTCCCAGTTAGGGGTCGCCACAGCGGATCACCTGTTTCCATTTCTTCCTGTCCTCTGCATCTTGCTCTGTCACACCAACCACCTGCATGTCCTCTCTCACCACATCCAGAAACCTTATCTTAGGCCTTCTTTTCCTCTTACCTGGCAGCTTCATCCTTAGCATCCTTTTCCCAATATACCCAGCATCCCTCCTCAGCACATGTCCAAACCAACGCAATCTCGCCTCTCTGGCTTTGTCTCCAAACTGTCCAACCCGGGCTGACCCTCTAATAAACTTGTTCCTAATCCTGTCTACCCTCGTCACACCCAGTGCAAATCTTAACATCTTTAACTCTGCCACATCCAGCTCTGACTCCTGCCTTTTTGCCAATGCCACTGTCTCCAACCCATATAACATAGCTGGTCTCACTACCCTTTTGTAGACCTTCCCTTTCACTCTTACTGGTACTCGTCTGTCACAAATCACTCCTGACACTCTTCTCCACCCATTCCACCCTGCCTGTACTCTCTTCTTCACCTCTCTTCCACACTCACTGTTACTCTACACTTAAACGTCTCCCCTATTAGATAATGATAATTATCCTTTTACTTCTTTCACACAATTACATCGATGCACACTTTGTTTACAAACCTAGGTTTCAGTCCTACCTTTTCAAGAATGTCTGAGTTAGCACTTAAATTTCTCCAGTGTTGCTCTATTATATACTTGATTCCTTTCTATCAACAAAAATGTTAAAGACATTGCTGTCGTGTTCTGTTTTTTTTTTTTTTTTATTTCCACTGCCTGTGTATTCATACACACTATTTATAATTTTTCGTACAGAGGCCAGTCTATAGCCTTTTAACACAAATCTTTCTTTGCAATTCAATCTTACAAATAATCATTTTGACATCACATGTAAAACTCTTTATCCAGGTATAGTGATGCTTTATTATTTTTTTAAAAATGTAGGATGCATGTTATAATTATGCAAACAATTATTGCAATCAATACAAGTAAATAAGCAATTCATATCAAACTATTTATATACAGTTATGTCAAGGAAAAAGTAAAATAAAAAAAAATAACTAATTTTATTCATGACATTTATATAATATGCTAAATTTTTCCAATGTACCATTCTAGATAAAAGAAATACGGTCAATAAAATGAAAGAAAAGTGAAACAAAATTTAAAACAGTTTTGTAAATAAAGAGCTTTCCCCAGCATGCCTAAAAAGGTTGGCATAATTTGGTGCCATTGTGGCACCCAAATGCTTGTACTCTATACCATTAAAAGAAAATGTTATAAAATACTTCAATACATTCCATAGCAAGTCTAACTTCACTAACTTTAGACTATCCATCTCCCAAGAGAACGTTAGCTGCACATTCCTTATCTGTTTCATGTGAACTGACAGTGTACATGGATTTTAAATCAACAGTAAGAAGATAATCAAAAGTGTTTACTAATTGATTAAAAGCTACCAGTTCACAGACACTGGCACAAATCATCAGAAAAAAAATCAGTATGTTTAAAATGGTTTATTCATTTCCATGGTGTGCAAAGTCCTCAACACCATGCAGTGGAGACCACAGTCACATAAAGAAGCCTGAGGTTCATGAAGAACAACACCATGCAGTGGAGACCACAGTCACATAAAGAAGCCTGAGGTTCATGAAGAACAACACCATGCAGTGGAGACCAGTCACATAAAGAAGCCTGAGGTTCATGAAGAACAATACCATGCAGTGGAGACCACAGTCACATAAAGCAGCCTGAGGTTCATGAAGAACAATACCATGCAGTGGAGACCACAGTCACATAAAGCAGCCTGAGGTTCATGAAGAACAACAGGGAAAGTAATGACAAGACTGGTATATAGAAGAATGATTTACTTGTTTACATCTTTCATTGAAAAGAGGCACACTAATTGTAGCATGGCTTTTGCAGTGACGCCCAAAGAAAGTGGTCTATATTAGATGAACGAATGCTTAAAATGTCGAGTACGACATGCTTGACAGTTTTTAAGCAAACTTTCATCTAATTGAAACCCCAGAATATCAAAACAAGGAGTTTCAAAAAGTTATAGTTGGCCAGCCGTCAGGACGCCAACAGCTGATGGCTACAATGTACTGTACACCATTACAACCTACCCCCCTAAAAAAACAAAAACAAATCAACAAACAAGATAAAGTGGGGGGCTTTACCCCTCACACCCCCCAATGTGGGGGGGCTGTGCCCCCCACACACCCCCTACTTAAATATACCAACTCCGAGATCGCAACACAGTGGAGGACTGTCAGAACATTACACAGGGTGAATGTCGAAACTGCACCACAGTGGAAGACTGCAAGAACGGTGAGACAGAGTGAACATTCTGACATTAGCTGCTGGCTTCCTCATGACTGGCCAACTGTAAGTTTTTGAGACTCTGTTTCAACATTCTCCGGTTTCGCTTAGATGAACATTCGCTTAAAACCTGTTGAGCATGTCGTACTCAACAATTTAAGCGTTCATTTATCTAATAGGGAACCAAAGAATGGTGCTAAGGCAGAGAATTTTCATTGAATTCAATGTGCAACATATTAGCAGCACTCGTAATTAAAAGAAACAACAGGCAACGGATGGAGCCAGGCCGTGTCCAAAGTCCAAAATGTATACGCTAAAAACTTCACAGATGAAATAAAAGTCACTGAAAAAACACCAAACGGATGGCAGTAGTATAAAAACACAGAACTCCTTGATTGTAGTCGACAAGGGTAAGCGCTTTCACGGTTTCAGCTTCATAAGACCAGATAGCAACTACAGAGAACACTATTAGCTAACAACTCATCAGTGGTCATATTGCACATAAATCATACTGAGCTGTAGTTGCAATTTGTGAGACTACAGCAATATTGCAATGCAAAAATCATACATTTATAGTACTGCCTAAGGTAAAGCAATGTCTTGCTGTGCATGTGCAGGCAACGTCAAAACATTTTTTTCATTTTTTTTTAAATAAAACTGCTGGATCATGGAACTCTTTCCTGATGTTCTGGGAAATGCATTGTAATGGCATTACTGAGAGTTCCAATGATGCCTTGCATTATGAACAATTGAAACACAATTGCTAGAAAATCAACTTGCCAGTTACAACTAATGTACACAGATACTTTAATGTATGCAGGTAATACGAATGTAAGTTAATTTTTTTGCAGGGAAGGAAGCCATCCATCCATGTTGGAGGAGGGCAAATCCACAACACCCAAAAACATACATATACTAAATCCACAGGTACATAAAGAGTGAGAAAGGAGGAAACTAACTTAAACAACTTACGGTTCTTGCACACAAACAATAAACAGTCATCTAGTCCATGAGGAAACTTACAACAGTCCTAAAGATATACTGTGTACATAGACACCCTCCTATTTGGTGACGTATACGCAGTACATTGTTAGATTGTAGTTCATGCCACAGATAACGTGGCTGCAGAATATTTAACATTTTGTTTACTTGAAGTAGTACAAGCTAATAAAACATACTTATTAAAGTATTTAACCACTTTGAAGGCTTCTTTTACATCGGCTCCGACTCGGCCATCTTCAAAAGCTCGAGAGCTACTTATTGGCTCGAGGCCCCCCTATATCCCATGATGCCTGGCGCTAGATACCCAGATCTAATTTGCCGCTTCTGCTGTGAGGTTGTTTTTACTGGCTCAGGTCATATTTTTCACTTTTATTGTTAGTATATATAAAAATTTTATATTGTAGTTGGTGTTTAGAATAGTTATTGTAGTTATAGTAGTTGTAGTTATCTATATGTAATTTAGTCTCCTTCCCTTGAAAACTCGTTTTCTTGTTAGAGAGTTCCCCCCTCCACTATTTCTTTTCTTAAAGGTAGCCATTTTTATAGTTAGAAGCTAATCATTGTTCTCAAATTTTATGTAATAGTTTCTTTATTAGAAATTGTGGTAGATTAGTACGTCTATTTACTTTTTCTTGGATAATAGAGTGTGTGTGCTGTTAAGGTGTGGTAACTTGGGTTGAGTGCGTGTGTTTTACTAGTTACCTACTTCCCTTCTGTTACTTTTTCTCTGTAATTGATATTTCCTTTTACAGGAATGTCTAAAGATACAAAAGTATCTGGATTCAAGAAGTGTGACTCTTGCTGTCAGAAGATGTCACTGACAGATGGTCACACTTCTTGTGTCTGCTGTTTGGGCACCTTCACCTGCAGGACTCTTGTTCGGTGTGTCATGCCTTTAGTCCAAGAGTCCTGCAGGAGCGTAGGAATAAGCTAATCCTTAGGGGTTTGCTCAAACCTGAAGGGTCACCGGCTAAGGCACAGCCAGTGAAACCCTCTAAGCCAATGAAGCCGCCGGCTCCCAGTTTGGAGCCGTCATCGGCTGTGGCATCTGCTTCAACTTCGGTTCCGACTGGAACCGAAGTACCTATCTCCCAGTCGGCCCTGACTCTGGTGTCGGAGCCATCAGGGAGTCGAAAACGCTCTAGATCTCCATCCCTAGAGTCGATACACTCGGCTCCGGGGTCGCCTCTGTTACAGTCGGAGCGAAGTCACCAATCCCACTCTTCTTCTAGACTATCTGACCATGATTTGGAGAGGGTGGTGAGCAGGCTTCTAAAATTGTGGGGCTCGGATCATGGAACCATCGGCACCGATACCTACCCTTTTGGTTCCATCGTTGGCTCCGATCGCCTCCATGGTGCCGTCCTTGGAGGGATCTGGGTGCCAGGACTCCCTCGTCGGCTCCAAGGGGGTGAGTGGCATCGGACCCTTGTCCGACCCCGTTCCCCCTCTCGGAGCTTCGGCGCAGGTGAGTTTGGCTCCTACATCTGCCTCGGAGCCATCTCTCTCAGTGCCGAGAAGGATTCCGGTCTCTTCGGAGCCAGAGCCTTCTCCGATATCGGGTAGGGGCGCCTTCGAGGTCATGAGGAGTGTGCTGGCCTCTGAGTCAGCCCCATGATCAGCCTCATCGGCACCTCCCCCCATGGTGCCTGCATCTGCCACTGCCCCTCCTCCAGACCCCAAGCGTGGGGAACAAGTGCTCCAGGGCACCCCATTGGGTGTATCTTCCTCTTCCGAGGCCTCCCCTGATCATTCAGAGGAGCCCCCTCGAAAGAGGAAATGCAAGAGGAAGCATGTTGACTCCCCTGAGTCTGTCACTTCAGATACCAACTTAGAGGATTCAGAAGGATCCCAGAGATCCCTCTCTGAGAACATCTCTTTCTCAGACATCCTTGAGATACTTAGGCAGAGGGGGAACTGGACTATCCTTAACCCTTCCAAGGATGAGTCGGTATTCCTGGACGCATTTGGTTCCTGACCCTCCACCTCCTGGGTGTCTCCGCCTTTCGATCCACTGATGTCTGTGGTGACTCAGAAGGTGTGGTCAGCCCCAGATACAGTGGAACCAACCCCCCAAAGACCCACAAAATTTATTACTGCACCACAAGACAAGCAATTTCTGATGAAGGGTGTTCCCGTTGATGCCATGGTGGTAGCAGTGGCCACAAAAAAGGAGTTGGCTGAAACTTCTTCATCTGTCCATCCCCCTAATAAGGAATCTAGGACAATGGACAGATATGGGAAGTGGATGTTTTCCTCAGTGACCTTCTCCATGAGGTCGCTGAACTACTTGTGCCACTTTACCCGCCTTCAAAGGGATCTCCTTAAAGAGCTAGGAGATACCCTTCAAGATCCATCAGCTGCGGGGGCCCAGGCTAAGGTTGCCTCCCAGTTGGCGACTCTTAATTTGGTAGTAAACTCCTCCATGCGGCTCATCTCTTATGCAGCCGATGGTGCGAGTAGGGCCGCAGGCACAGGCATGGCCTTGAGGAGGCATGCTTGGATGCGGTTATGTAACTTTGCAGAACCCTTCAGGGCGTCATTCATCAACACCCCCTTTGATGGTTCTGCTCTTTTTGGACCACAAGTGAAGGATACCCTTACAAGGTGTGAGCAGGAAGGCAAGACTCTCTTTGCTGTGGGAGTCCATTTTTCCTCTCCTTCAAGACCGTATCCTAAGGGTCAGAAGAGTGGGAAGATGTGGTTCCGGAAACCCCAGGGAGCCGTGCCTGACACATGTGGAGAGTTCCCCTCCAGGGGCAGAGGAGGGAACAACAATAGACGCCGCCCTCGGGGCAGACGGGGTCCGCAAAATCAGGGCCAAAGAGAATCTTTCTCTGACAAGCCCTTCCAGCATCCCTGAGGTGCTTCCCGGCTGTCCACCTTCGGAGGCAGTCGGGGGAAGATTATCGCTGTACCCAAAAGCCTGTCAAAGTATAACACACAAGACAAATGGGTACTGTCTATCATATCCGAAGGCTACAAAATCCCCTTCTTTCGCACTCCCTACTTTCCTAACAAATCCCTTACAGATGTTCCACCCAATCTAAGGGATCAAGCAGTTCAAAAAATTTCAAAACTGCTAAGAAAAAGAGCCACCCAGCCAGTCCCAGCAGACCAGCAAGGATCCGGAATTTACTCAAGGTTCTTTTTGGTACCAAAAAAGACAGGGGACTGGAGACCCATTCTGGATCTCAGCAGACTAAACAGGTCTGTTCAAAGAATGAAGTTCCGGATGGTCACGCTACAGTCCATTTTACCCTTTCTGGGTCAGGACAATTGGATGTGCTCCATAGATCTTCAGGATGCATACTACCATATCAAAATGGACAGACGCTCCAGAAGATTCCTCCGCTTCCGGCTGGGAGCCAGTCATTATCAGTTCAGAGCTCTGCCCTTTGGTCTCACCACAGCCCCCAGGGTGTTCACCAAATGTTTGGCAGTAGCTACCGCTCACCTGAGACGGCAAGGATTCCAGGTGTTTCCGTATTTAGACGACTGGTTCCTTACTGCAACCACCAGGAATCATCTGCTGCGAGCCAGAGACTACACCATCGAAACTTGCTCCAAACTAGGCATCACAATAAATTTCGAAAAGTCTGCATTGTCGCCTTGTCAATCTATTACCTTTATAGGCGCAAACTTAAATACAAAGGACATGTCAGCAAGATTTCCATTAGAGTGCTAGACATTCGCCGACATGTGCAGGTCTTATTAGGATACAAAAAAAATTCAGGCCAGATTCGTCCTAAAAACCTTGGGTCTCATGGCAGCAGCTATCATACTAGTCCCCCTTGCTCGTTTTCATATGAGGATTCTTCAGTGGATGCTGTTCACCCAATGGTCTTTCCAGCAACTTCCAATGTCTCACAAGATAATGATCACACAGACATGCAAAAACCAACTTGCTTGGTGGATGGTTTCCTCATCAGTACCCCAGGGCAGACCATTTGCTCTTCCTCCTCCTCCAGTGGCTACGGTGACCACGGATGCCTCCCTGATCAGGTGGGGGGGGCATTTTCAGGGCAGAACAGTCCAAGGCATCTGGCAGCCTCACGAGTACCATCTGCATATCAATGTCCTGGAGATGAGGGCCGTGCTTTTGGCGTTGCAAGCTCTTCACAATTCTCTTCCCACCGGGACCATTGCAATTCAAACAGACAATATGTCGGTAGTGTGGTACATCAACGAGAAGCACTCAGACTCTGGCAGTGGGCGATCTCTTCCCAACAGTTTCCGATAGCATCACACATCCCTGGGAAGTCCAATGTTATAGCGGACAGGCTGAGCAGAGCAATTCTCATGCCTCACGAGTGGTCTCTCAATTAGACAGTGGCGGACCAAATTTTCCACAAATGGGGTCAGCCTTGCTGTGACCTTTTTGCCACCCCCTTCAACAGCAAGTGCAACAATTTCTTCTCTCTCCTCCCTCTTCCCGGACACTCCCCCAGAGACACTCTAGTTCACAATTGGCCTCAGGGACTTCTTTATGCATTCCCTTCGTTCCCCCTGATTCCCAAATTAATACAGAAAGCTACCACATTGGGATGCAAGATGATCCTCATTGCCCCTTACTGGCCTCAACAAATTTGGTTCCCATTCCTGCATCATTACCTTCTGGAGCAACCCTGGACCCAGTTCCAGACCTCCTGATCCATCAATCGGGCGGGCTGCACCAATCCCTTCAATCTCTCCAGCTCACTGCTTGGTTGCTCCACTTCTGACCTTAGCCAGGCTTCCGAACATCTCCCACTCGGTGCGTGAAATCATCTTATCATCGCACAAGTCTACCACTAGAAAGACTTATGCTAGTAAGTGGAAACGTTTCTCTTTCTGGGCAGAGGCTGGGAATATAGATCCCTTTTCAGCCCCTGTGCACCATACTTTGGATTTTTTAGAGGAACTTTTTCATGCTGGATCTTCATCTGCCACGATTAGAGTTCAGTTAGCTGCAATTTCAAACTTTCATACAGGTCTTTCGGATACTAGTATCATGTCCCATAAGCTTTGTAAAGCTTCTCTCAAAGGGCGTACTTTACTCAGGCCCCCAGTGAGAGATCCCCCGCCTCTGTGGGATCTAAATTTGATTTTAGCTTCCCTGATACTGCCCCCCTTTGAACCTGCAGCTTCTTGTTCTTTGAAGTTTCTTTCTTGGGAAACCCTTCTTCTTTTTGCAATTACTTCAGCCAGAAGAGTTTCTGAGCTTCAGGCCCTTTGTGTTCGCCCTCCTTATCTAGTTTTCCACAGTGACAGAGTTTCTCTCAGGACTAATCCTTCCTTCCTAATAATTTGAATCAGTCTATTGATCTGCCTGTGTTTTTTCCAAATTATTCCAACAAGGCGGAATACAAATTGCATCAGTTGGATGTTTATAGACAGTTACGCTTTTACTTGCATAGAACTAAGCAAATCAGAAAATCAGACCAGCTGTTCCTGTCCTATGCTGAGGGTAAACAAGGTCTACCTGTGTCGAAAGTAACCTTATCTAGGTGGTTGACATCTATTATTACATTTATATATCAGCTAAGGAATAAAGAGCTTCCTGCTAAACCAAAAGGTCACTCCACTAGAGCTCTAGCTACTTCACTGGCTTTTCAGGCAAGATTGCCAATGGAAACTATTTGTGCGGCAGCTACATGGGCCAATCCTCATACCTTTATTTCACATTATAAGCTGGACATGGCCTCCAGGAGCAGAGCTGATTTTGGTTCCACTGTTCTGAAGACTCTGTTCTGATGAGCCACCCAGGATTGAGGTGCTAGGACGCTGTCCCAACCAGCAAGAATGAAGGCGAGATAGACAACTTAACATTAAGAAGTTATGTACCTACCATAACGTTCCATGTTAGTTGTCGTCTTCTCGCCTTCTTTCTTGATTCCCACCCTCCATCCCCTATCCTAATAGACTGAGAAGAGTTCCTTATGTTTTCATCACTGGCTGAGTCTTCTCTGGTTATTCATTCTGACTAGTAGTCTCTCCAGTAGGATTTATGCATTCTAGGACAGGATTCCTGTATTATTATTATTATTATTATTATTATTATTATTATTATTATTATTATTATGTCTGCAGTTAGACTTACCAAACGAGATCTGGGTATCTAGCACCAGGCATCATGGGATATAGGGGGGCCTCGAGCCAGTAAGTAGCTCTCGAGCTTTTGAAGATGGCCGAGTCGGAGCCAAGGATCAGCTCCGAACCCAACCAGCAAGAAAGAAGGCGAGAAGAAGACAACTAACATGGAATGTTATGGTAGGTAAATAACTTCTTATTTTTACTGTTACTTAAATTAAGCTTTGTTTTAAAAGGTCTATTACTCTTGTATAACTAATCAGAAAGAAAGTCTATAATGTCAAATAATTACTATGTAGACCATAAAATCAAAATGTCATATCTTCCTCTATACTCACTTAAAACTGAAGTGTTTACCTAATGTGAGATCTTATGTACATTTACGTTAACGCTGTTCTACAGATTCTCCTAATCTTGTACATGCAGTCTAGAACTGTTTCCAACGGAAAATTCTGTAGCAAATGGGCGTAGATGCCTCGTGTAGTGCTTCAGAATGGAATGATGCAATACAAGAACAAACAAAAACATTACAGTTCAGAAGAGTATGAAAGCAAAGACAAGACATAAAAAACACAAATTCTATAGTGGCTCAATTATTTGAAAAAGGAGGAAAGAACATCAATCAGTCTGGGAAAAGAGAAAGAGAAACACCACACAAAGACTTCCTCACATACAAAAACACAAACTACTGTTCTCCCTGACAGTCCAAGTATGAGTGTCTTTCTAAAGGTACAATGACCCTAGTCTCTGACTAAGTAAGATACTGACTGCTTGTACATCTGTTTCTGCAATTTATTTTAGCTGTTTAGCCATCAAGCTACCCTACCACATTTTCATGCGACTAATTCTTTACAAAATATCCCTTAATGTGTACAATCACATTTTGCAAACCCTTTATCTGCACCATAATGTATAGTGTCTATAGCAGTCAAATATTTACATGTTCTGTTTTCTCCAAAAAAACACATTTAATTTTTATTTGGAAAAAATCCCTTGTAAATTTGCAAATTACTAAGAAGCATTAAATGAACTTTCCATCTTGGTTATATAAATAGAAGGGGAGGATGGCATGTGTCCATTAAAATGTATAGATGAACTGCACATTGTTTGTATATGTGGTAAATGCTTTACCGACATTATGGGATGGGGTGTCTATAGCAGTTCTTTTTTAACTCATGGTTTCGCCAGAAAACACATTTAAGCTTTTTTAAGAAGTCCTTTGTTAGTTTGCATTTTACTAAGAGAGGCAGTAAATGATCTTTTCACCTTGGAACAGGATAAGCATCCAAGTCTTTAGTCACATACCCCTCATCCCTGTGTTTAAATTGTGAGGAGAAACGATCATTTAGTGTCTCCATTAGTAAAACTCAAATTCACAGAGGATTATTTCAGAAATCTAAAATGTGTTGTCTTGATAAAAATGGAGTGGCTAACGTCTGACCATTATAAGGACTACATGTCATGATGGAGATCAGAATTGCAACTGCCACACTTAAGAAATGTCTAACACCAAAAACAGAAAAATGCAAGGAGGCTTATGTTACAGGCTTTCTGAATAATGTGCTTAGCTGTATGCTATAGAACTTTCTTAGTACACTCGTCCTAAACTGCCTATATACTCATTCATTTTTTGATTAACCATTTAATATAATTAAAGGGTACACAGTAACCTTAGCCTATCCCAAAAGGTACTCAGCAACTGAAAGAAGAAATAACCATGAACAAGGCAAAAAGCCATCAGACATATGTGCATGCAAACACACACACACACACACACACACACACACACACACACACACACACACACACACACACACACACACACACACACACACACACACACGCACACATGCACACATGCACACGCAGTCACTGAGTGCCAGAAAGAAGAAATAAGCATGAACAAGGCACTTAGCCATCAAAAACAGATGTGCTCACACACACGGACAAACACACACACCTACTACTGGTTGTAAGGCAGCAATGCTAAACACTGTGCCACCTTACCACCCCCATGTGCTTTTGTGCACTTTACATTTTGGAATACCTTCAAAGTACATTTTATTACTTATACATGTGTACAGCCTCTTACTTTTATTTAAATAAATAGCATGAGTAATTCTAGGATTAAGCATACATGTGCCTCCATAATTTTGGTCAGTTTCAGTTCCTTCAACAAAGCACCATCCTCTATTGTCAGTGTGCTACTTCAGTTTTTTGTGAGGAAAAGGATGCAACTTTTTTTAACAGTAACCAAAATGTCAGCAAAATCATCAATTTATACCAGAAATATATTAATGCAGGGCAATGAACTTGAGTGGGGAGCACTGAAACTTACATTTTCTGTATACAAAGCCCCCTTTTTTCATAAAAAGTCTTTTCTGGTCTCTCTATACAGATCATAATTTACATAAAACAGACTTTAAATGTCACTAGTGTTGTCACTCCATGTCTTCCCCCACTTTTGCAAATGATCTACCTTGTTTTGGTTGGTATAATCTTCAACTGTTTTTGTGATGAAACTGTTGTGTGCATTTTCTGCAGAATAAAATCAGTCCAACCTTTCTTACAAATAATACACATTTATAACTCTGTCAAGAAAAAATATCCAGTAACAGCATTTAAGGAAGCAGGTTTAATGATTTACTTTACACAGAAACCACAGTTTCCTTTCCCATATTATTGAGCAATGGAGTTTGAGTTTCAAAACTTTTATTGCCAAGCAAGCATGAAAATGAACAGAAAATAAGCTATTAAATGTGCACTGCCAGCACAGTAAAAAGTACTACAGGCATGTAAACACTGAGGGAAAAAACAGTAATGCCAAAGAACTGCTGCTTTTGAACATCAGACACCAATGTCAGCAAAATAGGACATAATAAAAGTGTGGGACTACTAACCAACCCAATGACTACTCACCTGGGCCCAACAATGTCTTAGTGTAATTCACAAAGGAGGCTGACGTATTTCAGGCCTTAACGTTCACTTTTTTTTTTAATATAATTTTTTTGGTCCCTTTAGACCTCTCCACCATCAGTGGCTCCTTCTACCACCTCAGACTTAGTCTGATATTACCAGGGATGGTCATAGATCTTAGGAGCACCCTGGAGGTTCAGCCATCTGTGTGTGTGTGTGTGTGTGTGTGTGTGTGTGTGTGTCATATATATATATATATATATATATATATATCCACACACATACATACATACACAGACACACACAGACACACACACACACACACACACACACACACACACACACTATTCACTCCTTTTTCCCACCCTCCCTCATACTTGTCTACAAGGCAATTTCCTTCTTTGGACCACACCTCCCCTTAGGGAGCATCATCAAGGAGGCCTATCCCTCCCTGCTGCTAATGTCAGTTGCCTGAGCCACTAATCATACTCGGCTCACATGGGCCACAGTCAAGGCTTTATCCCATTATACCACAGGAGCGGCCTTCCCTTAAAATTCACTTTGGGTCTACTAAAGGTGAAAGCTGCAAGCGCTGGTCACCCCAACAGATGCCCAGTTTTAGATTCTACAGTTTATGTCACTGTATTCTTCTGCAAGTGAGAAACGCCTGCTGTGAAATAGTTCACTCATTCACTAGATTACAGCATGACACTGGCCAAATGAATTAGTCCAAACTTCCCTATATCCCATCTTTGATAATTCAACTTTATCTCCATAACTCAACCACCTGCTCTTCAGAGTACAAAATAACACAAAGACACAGCAAGTATCTTGGCTTATATGACATCATCTTGTTTCTAAAATAGGTCAAAGTACTTTAGAATTATCACTCTTAGGTTCATAGGTAGGTACTAGGCTATCTGCCCAAGGGCATTTATAAGCCTAGCCAGAGTGTGTCAGCTTTCGCCACCATATTGATTAATTAACTGAGCCTCTGTCAAGAAGAGCCAATGAAGTGATCCCAGGGGTGTTTCTTCTGTTACCCATCCACTCGTCAAGGTTTCTCTTGTAGAGTGTTAGTGAGGGGCTCTGCCTAATGTAGTTAGGAATTTTGTTCCAAAGCATGGGGAGTCTCTGTGACAGAAATCTATCTCTCCAGCATGTTCTATTTACTGTTGTGGCAAGGTTTAGCTCACTAGAGCGAGCGGCTCGCAGTGACTTGGATTTCCTTAGGTGGAGCATGTCCATCAATTCTAAGTTGGACATGGCTTTGTAAGTCAGGCAGAGATCATATCTGAATAAGTGATATGCCACTGAGTACAGCCGAAGTTTATCCAGTCTGGCTGCATAGGACATATGTTTGAGGCCAGTAATCCTCTTGGTGAGGTACTTCTGTGGTCTTTCCAGCTGTTGGAAGTGTCTTGTGAGGTACATCCCAAATGGGGCATTGTACTCTATGATGGGTCTGATGAGTGACGAGTAGAGGGGCACTATAACCTCTTTACTTCTAGATGCGAACCCTTTAGTAATTAGATGGGCTACATAATTAGATGGGCTACATAGAAGGATTTCCTAACTACTTTGGCAATATGATTGTCAAAGGAGAGATTACCATCTACCTGGGTCCCCAGATCTCTTATTACCTATTCTGTATTAAGGGGGCTGCCACCTATGTGGTAATTCATGGGTGTTTTGTTTTTCCCATATGGGATGACTATGCATTTTTTGGCATTTAGCTTGAGACCATGGCTTTGACACCAGGTGTCTGTCTCAGTAAGGCCCTTTTGGAGAAAGTCCATGTCAGATGGAGAGTCAATTATGGCTCCCAGTTTGCAGTCCATCGGTGAACTTGGTTAGCCATAGTCCTCCTGTGTTTGCCTGTACTTCTGAGAAGTATATGCCGAACAGTAGGGGTCCCAGGACCAAGCCTTGTGGGACACCATTTCTAGCTGGTTTAGAGTCGGACCTGGAGCCTGTTATTTTCCTGTGCGAGTTCTGTCTGTAAGCCAGTTGGCAACCCATCTCGTGACGTAGGGGTTTATTTTCAGGCTGGCGAGTTTTTCTATAATTCCCGAGTGGGGAAAGATGTCAAAAGCCTTGGCGAGATCAAGGTAGGCTGTGTGAACCACCTTCCCCTCATCTATGGCCTTGGTGACTGTCTCGAAGAAGTCAGACAGATTTAGTAGGCATGATCTGCCCTTAAAGCCGAACTGGTTCGGGTCAAGTATTTGGAGGTTCACAATGTCTTTGTTAATGAGTTCCATGATGATGCACTCCATAGCCTTTCAGACCAGGTTAGTCAGGCTTATGGGGCGCTAGTTACCAGGGTCAGTTGTGGCCCCTCCTTTGTAGAGCAGTATAACCGTTGCTGTGCGCCATTCTATGGGTACATAGCCTGTGGAGAGGCTGAGGTTGAACAGTGTGTTTAGGTGGGGGGTTAGTTCATTCTGTAGTTCGTGCAAGACACAGCCTGGGACACCATCTGGCCCCATTGACGCTGTGCTTTTGGCTTTTGAAAGGGCTGTTTCACCTGTGCGTCTGTGATTTTTGGGACACTACACTTTTCAGGTACAGTTGTGAGCCCTTTTGGGGGTGAGAGGGGGGTGAAGTTTGCACTGAATCTATCTCCCAGGATGTTGGCAATATCAGTAGGTTCGGGATATTTTGTGCTATTTTGCACTAGCTCAGAGCATATCTGTGAGTTGTCACATAGCTAAAGAAGGCTTTGTGGTTATCTTTCGAATTCTTGGCTATTTTTCTTTTGAGGTTAGCCTTGGATGATTTTATGACAGACCGTAGTTTCTTACTGATACTGATCAGAGATGTCTTTCCTTCTTGGGAAGTTGCTTTTTTTCTGAACTAGTTTCCTACTTCTATTGTATAGCCTGTTTATGGCAGGGGTCCACCAGACTGGTTTCCTTCTCTTAGGGGAGTGAGTCTTGGTTTTGCTAGGGATGGCATGATCCATGCATCCTTGTAGGTGCTCATAGAGTGCATGTGCAAAGGTTCCTGCATCTTGGACACTGTTATCCTTTAGCATGGGGGCTGTGAAACTTACCACCTCTGTCTTAAGTAAGGTGAAGTTTGCTATAGAAAAGTTTTTCACTGTGGTTTCCTTGGTTGGGGGTGGTGGTGTGGACAACCAGAGTGATTAGTTTATGGTCTGATCTAACCAGTGATGGGTTGACCTCCGGTGCATAACACCTGTCGCCCATGTTGGTGATGACCAGGTCCAATATGTTTTCACCTCTGGTAGGGGAGTTTGCTAGCTGATCCAGGGCATTTGAGTTGATAAATTCCAGGAAGTCCTGGACCTGGGAGTTTGTACTTGAGTAGTTTTCCCAGTTAACGGTAGGGTAATTGAAATCACCCAATATTAGGGTGTTCGGTAGGACCTTCATGTTTTCCAGTGTCTCCAGAAATGTGGAGTGGTGGTCCTGGGTTATGGAGGGTGATCTGTAGCAGGTCACAATTTGCATTGCAGATTTGCCCGATGTTAGTTGCACATGGATGATCTCAGAGGTATCATGCTGTGCCATTAACCTGGAGGTGTAGGCATCCTTGATGAATATGGATACACCCCCTCCTTTTGTGTTTCGGTCCATGTTCTGTGGCCGAAATGTGTGGTATGAGTTGTAGCCCTGTAGTGCTGGGGTGCTCTGTGGAGCCTTGAAACTTGGTGCTGGGGTGCTCTGTGGAGCCTTGAACCAAGTTTCAGTTACTGCATAGATGTCAACATTCTCCATACTGAGGAGTGCTTCGAGCGTGTTCATTTTGAGAATTAAACTCATGGCGTTGACTAGCATAACCCTCATTTTTTTATTTGTGCTGTTTACGGAGGTGGGTTTGACTTTTGAGCCTTGCCTAAGAAAGGCACTATGGGGGCAGCAAGAGCCTTGGCCAGTATTCAAAAGCCTAGGGGTGACAGGTGCAAGCCGTCTCTTGGAAAACAACGAGGCTTGTCGAGCATGTCGTCCCAGGCTGACAGACACTGGATCCCCTTTGAATGACACCAGAAGCTTAGCCAATTGTTAAAATTGATAATTTTTTCTTTATACCGCGGTATCATTCTTGGTGAGGGAAGATGCTACTCAGGGTCATGGTCATACCCGACTGGGCTACATGATCAGAGAGCTCTTCCATGTCTCTTTTCATGTAGTCCAGGGAGGTATGTCTCAGGTCATTCACACCAACATGAACAATGACAGAGCCATATCTGTACTTGTTCTGGAGTGATTTGAGTGCTTGTGTTATGTGGCGGATTCTGGTTCCCGACAGGCAGCTAACAGTAACCTTCTCCTTGTCCAGCCTAGTGAGTGGGACATCAGTGTGTGTGACAATAGAGTCACTTATTACTAGTGTGTTAGGTATGTTATTTCGCCTTAAGAGCTGTGATTGTGCGGCACACTGATTTTGTGTTTTATGTGTTGTCTGGTTTGTGACGGGAGGTGCAGGTTTTTTGGGTGTCTGCTTTGGAGGTCTCTGATCCTTTTGCAGGTTTTTATTTAGAGCCTCCGAGTATGATTTTGTGTATTTATGTGCATTTTTTGCTAGTGCTGGTTTAGTATGTCTATGTGAGGCTGCAGGTGTGGTGCAAGTGTTAACCTTCTCCTCATGACTGCCTGTTCCAGTCTTGGGTGGAGACAGCTTAGCCTCCAATTTAACTGTATAATTACATCTCTCGCATATGTTAATGTTTTGTGGTAGGAGAAGAGAGTTGTCTATGTACATGAGGCAGTTATAACATTGCCTCAGGATACCCAGGTTCACCAGCTGGACTAGAGAGTATACCTGAAATTGCCCTTTGGTCATGCCTGAATAGTAGAGTAAGCTGCTTAGTTAGTGAGGGGTGAATAATGAGCCTTGCCCTGTTGGGCAATCAAGTGTCGGGGTATATTAGTGCTTGCTATTAGGTCTGAGCAAGTCCTGGACCGTAGGATGCTTTTTAAGTGCTTAGGTTGAGAGTTAGACTACTTTCAAGGGAAAAACTGAAGAGGAGACTTGGTGGAGCCGGGAATGATTTAGCCCTAGCTAACCGGCGCTGCCCGGACGTGCAAAACCGTGCAAATGTGGTTTTTACAGCAGGGAAATGAAAGAGATAGAAATTAGCCCAAAATGGCCCATAAACTACTAACTTCTGGGCTGGAACCACTCCTCCAGGGACAGATGGCTGCTCAAAGATCCCTCCCTCACAGGTGAACAGAGAAACCTCCCTCTATCCAAGTAAGGTACGGGCAACTCAGAAACTTGTAACCTAGCCCTGAATTCAGCACTAGCCTGAAAACTTGACTATACTAGCTTAGAAAGGTGGGAAACAAGGAAAAAAAATTAAAAGATAAGGAAAAAACAGTAAAAAAAATACATTTAAAACAGCTTTAAACAACTACAAACAGTAAAAAATACACTTAAAACAGCTTTAGATAACTACAAGCAATCAGAAAAGACTTTTAAACAAATTACCCAATTAACCAGTAAAAAAAATCTCAAAACTGAGCACTGTTTCTGTAGTCTTCAATCAGACAAGTTCTAACTGCACACTCCTGCCAATGGGGTGCAGGGGAACATTCTCCACAAAAGAAGGCCTGGATTAGTGCTCAAGTTATACAAACAAAGCTAGATTCAGCAGGCCTGGATCTAGTCTATGCTACAGCAAACAAGATGTACCAATTTCAGTAAGAAACGGTTCAAATATGCAGGCACTATAAGCCTTTAACCAGAAATTCCCAGCTCAGAAGGGCAGAGTCCAGCCTCTCTTCCCACAAGAGTGCAGACCACAAACCTTCTTAATGTAAAATAACTGGCCTGAAGCTCAAGTGCTTAAACCAGAACTAATACACTTTTAGAATAACAGACACTGAGCCTTCAATCAGCAGTTCCCAACTTAGAAGGATGTAAGCTACTTGTCCTGCTACAACAGTGCAGACCACAAACCTTCTTAATGTAAAACAACTGGTCTGAAGCCCAAGTGCTTAAATCAAAAGGCTTAGAATGATAGCTACACTTTAATCAGGTTACTACCAAGCAGTAATAAATAAACAGTTGACTCATTTTAATTTTCCTTTTTTAATATCTGTATTAAATTATCACTTAAGACATAGGCAAACATACATTTATATAAAAGGAAACAAACCATATTAACATATTCCTAGTTGCAAACATTATATATCACATATGTTCTTTAGTATTATTATCATCAATCCAACATTACATAACTTGATCAATTACTGCTATCCTTTAAACCTCACTCCTCCTCCAAAACACTATTCTCCATGTATTGTTCCCACAACTTCCACTTTTTCTATGTAATTTACTGCTATTCTTTTCTAAAAATCTACTCCTAGTTCTTTTATCTCTGTTACAACATTCACTACTTCGAATGCAGATGGTTTACGCTTTGGTTTCTATTTTCTAGTAACTGATTTTTTTTTCATCCAACAGAATTAAACTTAACAAGGCCTTACTATACGTCTAGGCAATTCAGATCCTCTATCACAGATCAAAAAATTATTTACTTATTCATATTATTTATTTATTTATTTGATATTTGTTTACTGGGAAAGTCCAACTGGGCCTAGATGTGCCCATTTTCAGCAGAGACCTGGGAAAAAACTACAAAAAAAAGTTTAAAAAAAATCAAGTACAGATATTTTCAATCACAAAGTATCACGTTACATTACAAAACAGCAAGTACAAATATTTTTAAATCAGAAAGTATCATGTTACACTACAAATCATAAGAGTGAAAAGAAATGTTGCAATCAGAAAAACATAGAATGTATGTTTCCATAGTAGAGTGTAATGAAAAACAATAACATAAGTGGAAGAGAATATGTGAGGAAAAAAAATCAATAGCCATATTATTTGTTACATAGATTTGTATGTGGTAAATAAGACCTGAGACAATTCTACTAAGATATTTAAAGAGACTGAGATTACATGATTAGCGACAGTGAGGGGCAATTCTCTGATGTCTTAGTATGAGAAATGGTATTCATATTATGGTTATAGAAGGAAGAAGGATGGAGCGAAGGAGATTATAAGAAGAGTGTAGGGTAGGGTACCTTCAGGAAGCTTAGGTGAGTAGGGAGGAAAGAGGTACAGGAAAAGTCTGCAGAGATGCATTAGATAAAGTAAAGTAGGGTTCGGGGAAAACAAAATGGAGTGGAGTAGGAGGCTGGAGAGGATTGGGAAGTGTGATCTAGGTTGAAGGGGGTGAGTGAAGTAAAGTAAGTTCAGCCAGGATTGCCACAGGAGCAAGTCCACGACTTTGTAAGGTATTCTTTTAGGGAACATTTAAAGGTGGGTAGGTTAGAAATAGTCCTGGTAGTTAAAGGTAAGGAATTTCATTTTTTTACTACTGAGTATGAGTACAGGCTTTGCCAACAAGATTTATTCAGTTTATGGTGAGAAATTGTTTGTCTTCCAATCTGACTTCGTTTTGGAAAATGTATGTTGATTAAAGTGGTAAGAGCTGGACAGGCTAATGGTCTGTGTATAATTTTATGTACTGCTATGAGGTGAATGTAAGAGAGGTATAGGGGAAGTTCCAGCCAGCTAAGAGTATCCAGAGCTTTAAAGTGACGAGTAAAGGAGGATGAATTAGTAGTAAACTTGGGAATTTTATAGTAGCATCTTTCAAGTTTTTTTTTTAATGGAGGATTGTAAATTAGTTAGAACTGGTGCTCCATAGAGTGAGGAGGGGCAGATGGTAGGTTTTGGCTAGAATAATTTTTGCATGCTCAGAAAATGTTTGTTTCTCTATAGCATGCCTAGTTTTTGATGTGTTTTCTTGATATTGCTTTGGATGTGGAAGCCAAATTTAACATTACCATCTATTATGACTCTTAATAGTATGGTATAGTGAACTAACTCATTTTCAGTGCCATTTGCTGAAAAGCTTTTGAAAGATGCTTTGTAAGGGATATGAGTTCTGGGGGTAAAGAGGAGGAGTTTGTTTTTAGGGGGGTTGAGTAGGAGTTGTGCCATTGTAAACCAGGTTTCAATGGACATGACAGCTTGTTGAGTGATTTCATGGAGAGGAGTTAAGGTGTTTGAAGAGCAGATGATGGTAGTGTCATCTGCATACTGAATCAAAGTGCCTTCACAAGAACATGAATGTAGCTTATTGATAAAAATATTGATCAGTAGAAGGCCAAGGGTGTATTCTTGTGGGACTCCTGTGGAAGGGGAAAGGTATGCAGAGGTGGATCCTTGAAATTTTACAATGTGTTGCCTGTTGGCAAGGTAGCTAGAGAACCACTGAATAGCTGGAGATGCTTGACCCAGGGTGGAAAGTTGATTGAGGAGTTTACTGTGACAGACCATATCAAAGGGTTTTGATACATCTAGAAATACTGCAGATACAAGTTTATTAGCATTGCAAGCTTTATTGACAGTGTCTGTAAATGATAGTAATGCAGTAGAGGTATATCCACTGCTCACTCAATAAGTCTGACAGAGTTTTCTTTAGGGAATTTTAAAGTCTGCCAACTCATTACACTTCCAAAACACATGTTCCCAGTTACCCCTCCTTCTTCCCCATCACGCCTCCAACATTTGCCATCTACATAAGGAAAAATTATTTGGAGTTTTCTTGGGATGTAAAAATACCTGTAGAAACACTTATAAGCAAAAATTCTAAATTGTCTAGACTTTGTTCCATATTTGCAAGCTGTACATATGTCCTCCCACTGTTGCCTTGTGAAGTGCTTATCCAGTCTATCTTCTCAATCTTTTCTAATCTCCTCTGATTGATTCCTATAGTTACTGTGGAATATTTTAGATGCCCTACTGATTATCCCTTTTCTAACACTGCCTTCTGTTCTAGCTTCAACCAAAAACTCTGCTAGAGCAGGTCTTTCACTTAGGATTCTAATATCACTTTCTCTTTGCCTATACTCTGATATCGGTCCCTGATAGGGAAGGAAATCTCTAGGCTGCAATGCAAATGCCTTCTTGGCCTTTTCCCATTCTATTATCTTTCCCTCTCTAGTTATTTGCTCCCAGTACCTTGGTTCCTTTTTCATTTTTCTCCAGTAAATTCCAGCCCCTCTTGCCTATTCTCTGTACTCCTAATTGCATTCATTCCTATCAGCAAAATTTATTTTCTCTATTTTCATGTTGGCTTAGTTCCTTATAACACTTGTTGCTACTTTTCCGAATATAATGTTGTTATTCTCCTTAAGGATTTGCATCCAAAATCCCACTCTTTCCCCTTATTTCTTGAATTTCCCCCTGCTTCATCATCCTTTTCCACCTTGAATTATAGCTTTCTATTTGTGTTATGTACATGAGCCTTAACTGTGAAGCTCTAAAATATCCCTTCAAGCAGGCAATCCTAAACCACCTTGTTTTATTAGAAGGATCAGCTTATCCCATTTAACTTTTGCCCCCTTCCCTTCCCATATAAATTCCTTCAACTCTATTATTGTCCACAACATCTCCCCTGGTTGATAAAAATATGCCTGGCCTGTTGGGTTGATAAAAATTTGAATGACCTGTATATAAAGCTAAAAGGACTAAAATCATTTTCACTGCTTGTATCTTGCAATCCATATCCAAAAACAGTTTACTATCAAAAGCTTGAAATGCACTTCGTTTGTTCAACACAATGAAATATAATGTCAAAAAAGAAAATGCATTTACATCAACATGCCAAATATCCTTTCTCCAATGTCTGCAGCTGACATTATTTGACACTGCAGAAGGTAATGTCAGATACCCAGGATATGCAGTTTAACGTGCAGTGAGAATTTCACTTCTACAGTACAAGTTCCCCCCATGTGGGGTGTGCCCCTGCAAATTATATATACCAACTCTGAGATCGCACTACAATGAAGAAAAGGGTAAATTCCCTGATCCTCACTGTACTGCAATCTCCATTCACAATGCCGAACTCATAATAACAAATCACACTTTATTTTCATCATTACAAGTTCGTAGTATTCAAGTTCGGCATTGTGCATCTTTGCAACTGTACTTTCCATCAACTGACGGTCATTGAAGTGCATTTCATGCTTTTGATAGTAAACCTCCAAAAAAACAACAGGTTCCATTTCTCAGTTTTTAATTATTTTTTGTTTAGTCTCTTCCCATATATCCTCAGCCAACATAAGAGAATCCTTTTTAATAAAGGGGTCCAAATGGAGAGATAAGTCAGCAAGCAAAGGAGAGTAGTATTGCTGAAATTGAATTCATCCTCAAGTCTTTGTGAGAACCTTCATGAGGTGGACCCTGTTTTTCACAAAATCTCACCAAGATGGCACTGATATATAGACTGTATTTTATACAGCATATATCATGGACAGAAGTAGGTCAAAAATTAAAAAGGCAGTTGGGTGCAAAAGACCCAGGATAAAAAGTGCCCAATCCTAGTAGACACACTGGTGCCAGGACTGGAAAAAAGGACAGTGTAAAATCCTTAAAATACAGAAACATTCCTACAATGGGGCCGGCCTAGGCCCAGAGGGAGGATGCCCCCCCACCTGTTGTAGAAGGAAGTAGCAGTCCACAAAAAATCACAAAAACTGGTAGGCCAAAGAAGACCCATAAAGATGACAGAGTGGACTATTGAAGATAAGAAAGAAATTATGTATTGTTACTATTATGCAAAAAGCCAAGAATTTCCACACACAAGATATACAAAAAAATTGAGAGAAATTACAAAAAAGAAAAATACTTCCACAAGAAAAACTGTCAGAAGCTTCAAATACAAATTTGTGTTCACTAATACAATAGATTTGTGAAAAACATTATATAGACCAAGAAACTTTGAGCTGTTTGGAAAAAGAAGCATCTGAGAAAGTGCGAAAATATAAACAACAAAACCTAGTGATTTTTGAAAAGTATAAAAAATAAATATGGACATGGGAAATAAGAGAAGTTTGATATGGTGCAATATTTATGCAAAGTCAAAAGCCAAATTAATCAATACAAAAAAGGCAGCCCCAAAGATATTTGAAGAGAAATACAGCCAATATATGGAAAATTTCACAATAAAAATAATATCACAAAGAGGGAATGTAGAAAAGAAGATTAGAAAAGTAGAAGTTAAGTTGAAGTTATGGAATGCCTGCGAAGTGAAGGATTTGGTGTAGAAGGTTTAACACAGGTTACATCAAAGCAAGATGGAACGTGTCCCCACATTAAGGAGAAACAGGATGGAACGAGTCCCCACATTAAGAAGAAACAGGAAGATCAGGAGACATCTGAAGAAGAAATATGGACATGGGAAAGAAAAACAGACTTAATATGGTGTAATATTTATGCATAGGAGAAAGAAAAACTAATCAATACAAAAAGAGCAGCACCAAAGATATTCAAAGAGAAATACAGGCAAAGGAATCCGGACATGGAAAACCTTACAATATAAAAAATAAGAAGACAAAGACAAAAAATAGAAAAGATCAGTAATAGAGAAGTTAAAGAAACAGAAACTGAGGTTATGGATTACCTGTGAAGTGAATGACTCAGTGTAGACAATCTAACTCAGAAAGCACAGAAAGATAGAGTAAGAGACATCCAAATTAAGGAGAAACTAATGGAACAGGAAGCAACTGGGCAGTTGCCATATGAAGATATTTTGGAGCCTTCCACAGGAAACCAGTATAAACATTCACTTGAAGGTGGACAGTAAGGGAAAGAACTGGAAACTGTGACAACTCTGACACAGTCAATGTTGAGGAGTGATAGGGTAGTGTGTTCTCATATGACAGAGCAATAGATGACACAGGATAAAATTAAAGTGAATGTGCCACAGGAAGATGATACAGAACTTTCTATAGAATGCCTGCAGGAAATGGAGAACAAAAAATGTGCCCTCAGTTTAGAAGAAAATGAGCTAAGAGAAGAATTGCTCAATTTAATAGAGATAGATAGACATATCTATCTCTAGGATGGTGCAGTGGTTGCATTGTCGCCTCACAGCCAGAGGTTCTTCAGTTCAATTTTCAGCTGGGGTGCCTTCTGTGTGGAGTCTGCATGTCCTCCCTGCATTTGTGTAGGTTTCCTCTGGATGCTCTGGTTTCTTCCCATGTTACAAAGACGTGTCTGGAGGGTTTTTCTCTCGGCCTCCGCTGAAAATTGGCTCATTCCAAGTCGGACTTTCCCAGTAAACAAATTTTAAATAAATAAATAAATATTAAAATCAATGAAAGAAATAGACTGCAGAAAGTCAATAAAACCCCAAAAGTCAGAAGTTTGACAAAACAAATGAACACAGTAATTAGGACTGTGCATAGAGATCCATGCAATATAACAGAATTACACAGGATATATTACTGTGCAGCTAAATAAATAACTGATAAAATTCTTCCACAAGAACACAGGGTAGTAAGGGAAAGGAAGGGGAGAAATTGAATACCATCATGGAAGTACTGAAGAGAGAAAACTATAAAGCAATTAAGACAAGAAGTGTCACACTGTTAGAAGATAATAGAATAGGGAACAGATCAACAAAAATACGCAGAAAGACAGACGTAATAAAAGCAATGTGCAGTATTATAATGGATCAGGATTTATCATAGGTTCATTGGTAGGCACTACGCTATCGGCCCAAGGGCCTACGTAAGCCTAGCCAACAAGGTTCCCTGGCTTACGCCACCCAAGAAAGTTATTTTCCTGTACCACTGTCGAGCAGAGACACAGAAGTGATCCCCGGGGTGTATTTCCTATTTCCTATCCACTCATCAATATTTTTCTTGAAGAGTGCTAATGAAGAACTTTGCTAGACATAGATGGGTAGCCTGTTCCATAGTATGGGAAGTCTCTGGGACAGGAATCTATCCCTCCAGCACGTCCTGTTTATTGTGATGACAATGTTTAGGTCCCTAGAGCATGTAGCTCGGAGGGATTGGGATTTCTTTAGGTGTAGCATGTCCAACAGCTCTGGGTTTGACATAGCTTTATATGTTAGGCAGAGATCACCTCGGAGTAGGTGATATGCTACGGAGTAAAGCTGGAGTTTTTTGAGGCGGTCAGTGTAGGGCATTTGTTTGAGGCCAGTAATCCTCTTTGTGAGGTACTTCTGTGGCCTTTCCAGCTGCTGCAGATGTCTTGTGAGGTACATTCCAAAAGGGGCGTTGTACTCTATAATGTGTCTAATGAGTGTCGAGTAGAGGGGAACAGTGACCTCTTTTTTCCTGGATGAGAACCCTTTTATGATGAGGTGTGCCATGTAGAAGGACTTCCTGACTACTGTGGTGATATGACTATCAAAGGAGAGACTATTGTCCACCTGGGTCCCAAGGTCTCTTATCACACATTTGGTGTTAAGTAGATTGCTGCCTATGTGGCAGTTCATGGGTACAGAGTTTTTACCAAAGGGGGTGACACTGCACTTTTTGGCACTGAGCTTGAGGCCATGGCTCTGACATCAGGCATCTGTCTCAGCGAGGCCCTTCTGTATGATGTCCACATCATTTGGGGACTTGACTATGGCTCCTAGTTTGCAGTCATATGCGAACTTCGTTTGCCAGAGGCCTTCTGTGTTAGCCTGTACTTCAAAGAAGCAGATACCAAACAGGAGAGGTCCCAGGATGGAACCCTGTGGTACTCCACTTGTCACTGCTTTGAGGTCACATATGGAGTCTGCAACATTTACAGTGTGGGTTCTGTCAGTGAGCCAGTTGGCAACCCATCTTGTGACGTAGGGATTTATACCTAGTTTAGTGTGTTTAGCTATAATTCCAGAATGGAGGATGGTGTTGAAAGCCTTGGCGAGGTCAAGATAGGCTGTGTGAACCACCTTACCCTCATCTACGGCTTTGGTGACTGCCTCAAAGAAGTTGATCAGGTTCAGGAGGCATGATCTGCCTTTCACAAACCCAAACTGGTTGGGATCCAGAGTTTGGAGTTTGAAGGTTACCAATGTCTTTGTATCTTTGAAATGACCATGAAAACAAAGCTATGTCCCCTCATGCTCACGTAAATGAAGGAAAAGAGGTAATTTCAAAGATACATTTTACTTCCAGAGAAGGAGACCTGACCAATCTGACAGACAGAGGAAGCCAAATGGATAATGCGGCTGAGGGCAGATAACCCCCCTGGCCTTAATGGCTGTGTTCCCTTAAAACCTTTTCTTAAAAATAGACGAACAATGAGCTATGCTCACTTATGACCTGTTTTCATTGTCAGAAACCTTAGGTATACTGACTTAGGCTCTGATGTCCCAAAGAAATTGTTAAAATGAAATAAAAGGAAGCGCTCTAAATGACCATCTTTATTTTTATTTTTCACCTTTTTCTCTCGAATCTTGGCTTTTATGCCGAAATTGTTCTTTTAACTAGAACTTACTGAAAAGATTTTACTAATATTTCTTCTGAAAATATGTCTGAGTCCGTCTTAGAAACGTCAAAAGTACAGTTTTGTACCTACCATAAATGTAGATGTTCGAGGATTCCCTTGCTGCAGTCCTGACAATTGGGTATAGTCCGCGTCCCAGTCGGCCCGAATACCAGAGTATAAGGCTGACGTCGGTCATGGCGCCTTAGACTGGCGTCAGTACGTCAGGGTACTAATGCGCATGACCGACGCCATTTCCTCAGTCTTTTCTTGCCCCAGATGTCAGAAGACCCAAAAGACAAGTCCCAAAACAACCTGCACCAAAAACATGTACAATATATACAGTAATACATACAAAAAATATAAGCATGTAAACTCACCTACACAACCACCCTGAAACACAGAGGGGAAGGAGGGAGGGTAAATTGGACTGCAGCAAGGGAATCCTCGAACATCTACATTTATGGTAGGTACAAAACTGTACTATGTTCTTCGTCTTCCCTTGCTGCAGTCCTGACAATTGGGTAGAATCCCAAAGCAGAGGTAAGGGAGGCTGGCAAATTATAAAGTAGCAGGAGCTGACAACATGCCTTGTAAAACAGCTGTGGCAAAACCAGCTCTAGTCTTAGAGTATATAGGCAGGTGATAATGCCTAGAGAAAGTATGCACTGAACTCCAAGTAGCTGCTTCCAGAATATCCTTAGTTGCCACCCCTTAGAAATGCTGTTGAAGTGGCAGTAGCCCTAGTGGAATGAGGCCTAATCCCAGCTGGAACCTCTTTGCCATGATGGGAATAACAAAATGCAATGCAAAAGCCAATCCACCTAGAAATAGTTTGTTTTGACACAGGCTTGCCCTGTGAACTTAAAGCAAAAGAAACAAGTAACTGCTGAGACTGCCTAAAATCTTTAGTCCTGCTCAAATAATAACGCAATTGCCTGTGTACATCTAAAGTGTGCAAAATCTTTTCCCCTTTATTTTGAGGATCTGCAAAATACGTAGGCAAATGAATAGTTTGGTTTAAAGCCACACTAGAAACCACCTTAGGCATAAAGGAAGGATTAGTACGTAATGATACCCTGTCCTTATGGAAAATCAAAAAGGGCTCTACTGCCATAAGGGCCTGTAACTCAGACACCCTTCTTGCAGAAGTAATAGCCAACAGAAAAGCAGTCTTCCATGACAAATATTTCAATTCAGCAGTAGCTGCAGGCTCAAAAGGTTGTAGAGTAAGTTTTTCCAACACAAAATTGAGATCCCAAGCAGGAGTAGGAGCTCTACGTGGGGGTCTTATATTCTTTGCCCCTCTAAGAAACTGCTTGAACAAAGGATGCGAAAACAAAGGTGGGTCACAATCATAGTGAGCTGAAATTGCTGCAGCATGAATCTTTATGGAAGAGAAAGACAAACCTTTGTCCAATAATTCAGTAAGATATTGAAGAGCCACACTCAAATTAGGCTCTGAAATCTCCAAATTCTTTGCTGTACTCCAAAATAAAAATCTCTTCCATTTTTCTGCGTACACTCTCCTAGTACTAGGCCTTCTAGCTTCCATAATCACATTTAAAACTTGTTGAGGAAGCTGAGACCTACCATGCTTCAACACAGAATATGCCAAGCTGTGAGATGAAGAGATTGAAGCTTGACATTGAGCAGATGACCGTCCTTCTGAGATAACAGATGAGGAATCAGAGGTAAAGGCCATGGAGGCTTCTTTACAAGACTCCTTAGAAGTGGGTACCAGTGTTGCCGAGGCCAATCTGGAGCTATCAAAATCATCCTTGGCCTGTCCTGTCTGACCTTTAGTAATACCTTTGGAAGAAGAGGTAGAGGTGGAAAGGCATAGACATGAAGGTTTTTCCAACTGAAAGACAGAGCATCCACTTTCCAAGCTGTGTGATGAAACCCCTTTGTGCAATACTTTGGCAGCTGGTGGTTTAGTGGAGAAGCGAACAGATCTATGTCTGGAGTTCCCCATGACACTGTCAATTTCTGAAATACATGAAGATCCAGTTTCCACTCGTGGGGATCCATGATTTGTCTGCTTAATACATCTGCTAGGGAGTTCTGTGCTCCTGGCAGAAACCTTGCCTGAAGAGTCAGTTGCAGGCTTAACGCAGTCTCCCATAAAAGCATTGCTTGCCTGCATAGAGGATAAGAATGTGTTCCCCCTTGCTTGTTGATGTACCACATGACAGTTGTGTTGTCTGTCAGAATCAACACCTGCCCTGGAAGAAGTAACTCCTTGAACGCCATCAATGCAAACTGGACTGCTAACATCTCCTTCATGTTGATATGTAGATGCTGTAGTCTGGCAGGCCACTTGTCTTGTATCCACTTTCCATTTAGATGAGCTCCCCAAGCAGTGTCCGAGGCATCTGTCGTTAAAATCTGACTCGCCTCTGGCGGGTCACAGAGAGTCCCTTGTTTAGGTGACATTCCTGAGCCCACCACAAGAATTCCTTTTGAAGGCAAGGTATTATTTGAATGACAGTGTCCAAATCTTGGCAGTGCTGTGTCCATACATTTTGAGATACCATTGCAGCTTCCTCATATGCAGTTTGGCATTGGGAAGCACCAGAATACAAGATGCCATGAACCCTAATGCTTGAAGGACTGTCCTTGCAGTCAGCACGGACTGATGAGATAGTTGATGGAAGTAAAGTGACAGACTCTTTTGTTTGTCCGGGGTTAAAAAGGCCATCTGGGCTGCTGTATTCAGTCTCACACCCAGAAAGCACATGTCTTGAGAGGGTACTAGACTGGACTTTATTTCGTTCACAGAATACCCTAGGCATCTTAGCACTGCTATGACATATTCCAGATGCTGTAGAAGGTGTTCCTTTTCTTGAGCCAGAATCAGGCAGTCGTCCAAGTAAGGATAAATTTGAATGCCTTGAAGCCTGAAGTAAGCTATCACTGGAGCCAGAACCTTTGTGAATACTCTGGGCGCAGTAGATAAGCCAAAGGGCAATGCAGAGAACTGATAATGAAAATCTCCAGTTCGAAACCGCAGATACTTTCTGCAACTTAGCCTTATGGGCACATGAAGGTAAGCTTCCTTGAGATCCAAAGTTACCATCCAGTGATCCTTGCCCAGCAGAGGTAACAGTTGCTGTAACATCAACATCTTGAACTTGGGAATGTCCAGATAAGTGTTGAGGATAGATAAATCCAAAATTGGTCTCCACGTGTTCCCCTTCTTTGGCACTAGGAACAGGCGAGAATAAAATCCGAAGCCCCTTTCTGACACAGGGACTGGCTGAATAGCCCCTATCTGGAGCAACTGAGAAACTTGCTTGTGAGCCTCTTTTCTTTGTGGAGGAGGAACATCTGGCATGCCTTTGAAAGGGGGCATTGTGTGGAAATAAAATCTGTACCCGTGATGAATGATATCCAGCACCCATCTGTCTTGAGTGATTAAATCCCAATTTTCTTTGAAAAGAGACAATCTTCCTCCCAAAGGAGCTGCCAGACGAGAGTCCACTGGCAGCTGAAAAGGCAGGTCATTGGTTCTGCTTACGAAAGGACTGACCCCTGCCCTCACCAGAAGTCTGAGCAGGTGAACTGTCTGATCTAGGCCTAAACGAACCTTGAGCCCTGCCCCTACCACGTCTAGACCTACCCCTAGACTGGGAACCATAAGCAGGATATGTCCACCCCTTAGCAGGCCAATTTCTACTAAACTTGGAGGCTGCACCTGCAAAAATCTTTAACAGTCTGCATAGACTTAGCTTTGTCCTCCATTTTCTTTAAAACTGCTTCCACAGGCGGTCCAAACAACACATCAGACTGTAAAGGAGCATCCAAAATCCTGGTCTTAACATGCTCAGCTAAATTCTGATCCTTCAACCATGCATGTCTGCGAAGAACAGAACTAGTAGCAGCCACCCTCGAGGAGGCCTGAACAGCATCAAAACCACACTGCAAAGAATGCTTACCCACTTGTTCAGACACATGAACCAAATCCAGCAATTCTTTACACTCAATACCTTCCGCCAAAGCATCCACCTTAGATTTCAATTGTGAAAGGAGATAATTCTGATATTTCAGCATATGAAATTGACAATTCAACGCCCTCATGGCTAGAGTGGAAGAAGTATATACTTTCTTACCCCACCTATCCAAAGCCCTTGCCTCTTTATCAGAGGGTACAGGATTTTTAACCACAGAAGCTTTAACACCTTTAGGCCCCTGAGAAACAGTTTCTGGGTCCGCCCTGGGACTCTTAAACAAATACTTATGAGCTTGGGCACCCTATAATACCTATCAGGCTTAACAGGAGCAGGAGGCAAGGAATCAGGGTTCAGAGAAGCCTCTGCAAAAACATCCTCCACCACATTCAACACAGGAGGAATAGCTAAGGGCCTATGCTGGGGCAATAACAAGAATTCCCTAAGCCTTTTCTGGAGTCAGAGTAATCTTGGCCTTCCCATTTAAAGTGCTCCCTCATGGAGTGAAGAGTCTCTGAAAATGAAAAATCCTCAGGAGGAGAAGCTGAAGGAGTGGAATCATCCACATCAGAATCAGAATAAGTAGGAAACTCTTGCAAGTCTTCCACAGAAGACTCTGAAGCCTGTGAACACTGTTCAAAACTATCAAACTCCTGTTCCACCCTAGGCCTCTTATCAGGTGGGGCATAGAACCTCTAATCAGAGTAATCAAATCTTCTGCCATTTTAAGCATATGTTTCTTAGGCACAGAGCCCGAAATGCTAGGAGAAGCCCCTACAGAAGCTGAACTTGGCCTCCCTCTAAAAGAAGCTTTGGCAACAGAAGGAGAGGCCCTAACTACCTTGGGAAGAGAGGGAAGAACAGTTACCTGAGAAGCCCCCTCAGCCTGGCCTACCTCCTGAGAGGGCACATCCTGTAACAGTAAAGTATCTGCCTGAGACTCCATAGAGACTCCTGGCAAAACCTCTGGCTCCCCTGAGCCTTCTAAAGGACCGGCGTCCGGGACTGCGGTTCCTCACCCCTAGACTTCACTGTTTTGTCCTTGCGCTTTTTAGTTGAAGCAGGCGCCGGAGCAACCTTCGGCATAGTATAATTGCAACGCTTCCCAAACACTAACCTAGCACAATCAAGCCTCCTCTTAATAGTGCGCTTGTTAAATCTAGCACAAGAGCGGCAACCAACAACGCCGTGCTCAGGCCCTAAACAAGGTATACACAATGTATGATAATCCCTATGCGGTATCTGCTTCCCACAAGAAATACAGTTATTCACTTTTTCTGACATCCGGTTAAATACTGAGGCAAGAAAAACCAAAATGTTCTAACGGGTTACTTAGCCAACTCTGTATTCGGTCTGAAACTCCGGTTTCGGAAAATCTCAGAACGCCAACCTGCACTCGCAAAATTGCTTCTGCATCGGACCATGCGGCAAAAAAGACTGAGGAAATGGCGTCGGTCATGCGCATTAGTACCCTGACGTACTGACGTCAGTCTAAGGCGCCATGACCGACGTCAGCCTTATACTCTGGTATTCGGGCCGACTGGGACGCGGACTATACCCAATTGTCAGGACTGCAGCAAGGGAAGACGAAGAACATCTGTCATGTTGTTTTAAACAAAGAGTTAACTTCAAGCTATGGAGGTGTGCACCAATGGACTAACTTGATTGGTTAACATTCATCATTCACTGTAGGTTGTTTCATTGGATGATACCAACATTTAAACACTGAACCCAGCTTACCTACTTGGATCTGAAGAAGGCTTGAAAAAGCTGAAAGCGCTTATCCATTGTTTACCTCAGAAGGGTTCTTCACTTTTATGTTCGTTTTTTCTGTTTTTATGACATCCACATGTTTTAAAGCTGTGGAATTACAACACCACTTGACTTTTACAACAGCAAAGCTCTATATTTCATATATTGTGGATTCAATATGGTAAAAGCCTGTTATTGAAACTGTTGTTTTGAAGCTGTCTTTTCGCCATTTTGGTTGTTTAGCAAGTTTTGAATACTCAGATGAAATACTAATACTTGTGGTGCAACGCTCTTCCAATATTTACAAAATATCAGGATTTGCAGGCAGAAATGAAATGAGAGCAATTTGGAAGAAAAATACCCAGACAGTTCCAATTGTAGTAGTAGGAACAACAGGAAACAAAAAAAGAATGTACAGTCATATTTAGATATGTTATCAATACACATAACTCTGTACGAACTGCAGAGGGAGTGATTAATGGGCACATTGTGGATGCTGCGAAGATCACTTCCGGATGATATCTAGGATTGAAAAAATATCAATTTTATGAACTTTAATCATACTTTGACTTAGGGATGTGGTCCATTCCCTTCATGGTACTAGAAGCCCAAAAGAAAGTGAGAATCCATACTACTAAATACTTCATTTTATCATGTTCCCATAAATATGGCTATTGCTGAAACAGTTCATGTGTGGGTACATAGTTTACAGCCATAGCCTCTGTCTTATCTTTGTTAATTTTATATCCAGAAAAGATGTGAAACTGTTGCAAAAAGTTCTGCAACACTAAGATGTCCTTTTCTGGTTTTACCCATCCATCCATCCATCCATCTTCTCTGCAAATAAATCCAGTTTTTCTTAATTATCATACCAATTATATACTTGAATTTCTGAGTCCCTTTTTTATTTGTCAATAGCTCTAAATATAACGCAAATACCAAATGGGTAAGAGGGCACTCTCTCCTGGCTCCTCTGTTCAGACACAAGGTATCCAAAAGGACCCCCCCCCCCCACACACACACTGTAACTTTTGCCTCTAATCCCCCATATATCCTCCTAATTAACCTTTTTATTGTTTCAGGGAATGGAAATGCTTCCATTGCCCTACTCATTAAATCCCAACTTACTCTGCTGAATGCTTTCTCTGCATCACGATCCACCAGCTACAGCACTATTTTTGTACATTCCACTTCCCTCTATATCATCGCTATTAAGTGTTTGCCTCCCCTCCACTAAACCAAATTGATCCATACCTATCAATGTTGGCAATACCTTTGCCATTCTTTTAGCTATTATGGACATATTCACTTTATAAAGCATGGCTTAAAATGAAAATGGGCTTATTTGAAGCTGGGTCTAATGGGTCTTTTCCATCTTTAGGTATTACAGCTACCACAGCTTTCTTCCAGGATGTTGGTGCTTCCCCTCCTTTTAAAATAATATTGAAGAAAACCTTCCAGATCTTTATTATTTTCTTCCCTCCAAGCTTCCAAAATTCCACAGGAATACCATCTGTTCCTGGGTACTTTCCTGCAGATTGATTATATGTCACCATTTTTATCGCATTTCCTGCTATCTTAATTGTTAATTGTTGAGCCTCATCTACTTCTAAGCTTGAGTTTTCCATACACATTTCATTTGTGCTCTTTCTTGGTTTCCATATTTCTCTGCTTTATGCAAACTTTCATAACATTTCCAAAATATCTCTGATACCTCTATAGGATCTCTGGCTACTTTTCTTGTTATAGGCTCCCTAAGTTTGTCAACAGCTTTTTCTACTTTTCTAAGTCATTCTGCTCAAGGTTGTTGTGCTCTTTTTTATCATCAAAAACACCTGCTTTGGCGTTATCATCAAAAACAGCTGCTTAACAGCAATCTTTCTAAATTTGTGCACATTATCCAGATACTCCCTTATTTTCTCTTTACTATGCAGTTGTGCCTCTTTTTGTTCTGTGAGATTTCTCTTATTCTGCAATGCTTTAACCTTTGTTAGCCTCTCTAAATAATTCTTACTTCTTAACCATATCTCTTTTTCCTTTATTTCTAACCTATTTTTAAACTCCTCTCCTTCATTTTATCCTACTCACTAGCTATAAGTTCTGAGTAAATTTCTACCTGCCCCAATAACTCAAATCATTTTTATTACCCATTCCTTAGATTCCTTTCTTTTTAACAGATATTTGGGAAAGTGCCAGTGTCTCATTTTTCCTTTATTACTCTGCATTCTTATCTTAGTTGTAATTGGGGCACAGTCTGAAATAGTTATTAGATGTGTGTGTCATAGGTTTCAATTAAATGCACATGTTACTGTGAAATATAATTTCTGTGTAGTCTAGCCAAGTTATTGTACCTTGGGGAATAATATGTAAATTATAAATGTAAACCCCCTATTTTGTGATATATTCCCTTCTAGGTCCCCCAGACACATCCCCACCTATAAGTAATATTCTCTGCTGAAAGCTGATTACTTCTCCACAAATTTTCTTAAGCTCCATAATAGCAATTTTAGGTGGAATATAAATGCACTCCAGCATAATCCTACTCCCTTGCTAATAGCCCCTTCTTACCCCAAATCTACCATTATCTGTTTCTCCTCTTCTATCATTATTGAAGCTTCTCAAGCAACTACTGTAAGTACTCCCCTTTTTATTTGTCCCTGATATTTTGCTGAATACAGACCTTGAAATTCTTTCTTTATCAAATTCATATCTTTCCATATGTGTCTCCTGTATCATTGCTATTTTACTCTGCATTTCTTAATGCAATTTAATACTCCTACTTTTTTGTCTATACTTGTGAGGCCACTCATGTGCCAAAACTAATATGGATAGTGTAGGCATTATAAGAAGTTATTATACCTACCTATTATATATGTAACCTTTTTAAATGAATATTTCCAACTTGTCAATTCTATTTGAACCTATGCCACATTTTACAAAACTTTTTGTTTTAATGAAAACCATTTAACAAACAAACACATCTCTAGAACATCCCCATAACCTATTAGCTTACAACAAATACACAAAACTATACATATCTTTAAATAATGAAGTTTAAACCTCCTGACAGGAACAGTTGTCCAAAATCAAAAGCTGTACCCATGGCATTACCTAACTTAAAATTATGGCTATCCACGGTAAAGTGCATGTTATAGCCTGTGCTTCTACTTACACTAATTGCTGTCTGTTGTTGTCTTTTCATTATTCCCCTCCCAGATGTGAAAAACAGGTTCCATGGTTTCAAAAAACGTTACTTTTTCTTAAGACTAAAAGTTAAGTGTACTGGCTAGCTTTAAATATACAGCAATAAATTATACACTGTTCTAATAAATTAATTAAGAAATTTGGGTACCAGGAAAACTGCTCTTATTCACTTCCAATAATTTCATAGGTTCATAGGTTCATACTAAGCTATCTGCCCTAGGGCATTTATAAGCCTAGCCAGAGTATGTTTGGCTTTCGCCACCCATTTTAAATTAATTTTGCTATGCCCTTTTTCGAGGTTAGTATACTGTGCCTCTGTCTAACAGTGACACAGAAGTGATACCCGGGGTAAACCTATGATCTCCCATCCACTCATCAAGACTCCTCTTGAAGAGAATCAATGAGGGACTCTGCCTAACCTGGACTGGGATTTTATTCCATAGTGAAGGGAGCCTCTGGGTTATGAATCTGTCCCTCCAGCATATCCTATTTATTTCAGTGCTGAGGTTCAAGTCTCTCGAGCGTGTAGCTCGATGGGATTTGGATTTTTTGAGGTGCAGCATGTCCCTTAATTCCGGGTTGGACATGGCCTTATCCGTCAGGCACAGGTCACCTCTGAGCAGGCGGTATGCCACTGAGTAGAGCTGGAGTTTCTTTAACCGGGCAGCATATGGCATCTGTTTGAGCCCTTTGATCCTCTTGGTGAGGTACTTTTGGGGTCTTTCCAGTTGCTGCAGGTGTTTGGTAAGGTACATCCCAAAAAGGGGCATTGTACTCGATTATGGGCCTGATGAGGGATGAGTAAAGAGGCACGATGAACTCTCCTAATCTAGATGTGAATCCCTTCATGATTAGGTGGGCTATATAAAATGTTTTTCTAACCACTTTGGCCACGTGGTTGTCAAATAAGAGATTGCTATCAACTTGGGTCCCCAGGTCCCTAATTTCTTCTGTACTTAATGGATTACCACCTATGTGGTAATTTGTGGGCACTTTGTTTTTCCCAAAGGGGATGACTATACACTTTTTGGCGTTTAGCTTGAGGCCATGGCTCTGGCACCAGTTGTCTGTTTCTATGAGGCTCTTTTGGAGGATGCTTGTGTCGGCTCGAGAGTCGATTATGGCGCCCAGTTTGCAGTCATCTGCGAATTTGGTCAGCCACAGTCCTTCCGTGTTGGCCTGTACCTCCGAGAAATATATACCAAACAAGAGAGGTCCCAGGACTGAGCCTTGTGGGACTCCACTTGTAACTGGCTTGGAGTCTGACATGGCTCCAGCAATTCTAACCATGTGGGTTCTGTCCTTGAGCCAGTTTGCAACCCATCTAGTGACATAAGCTCACCAGCTTAAATATAAACCCCTATCTATAATGCCCGAGTGGGGTATTGTATCGAAGGCTTTTGCGAGGTCCAGATAGGCTGTGTGGACCACCTTCCCTTCGTCAATAGCCTTGGTGACTGTTTCAAAGAAGTCAACCAGGTTTAAGAGGCAGGATCTGCCCTTAAAGCCGAACTGGGTAGGATCCAGTGTCTGTAGGTCCCCAATATCTTTATTTATGAGGTCCATGATGATCCTTTCCATAGCTTTGCAGACCAAGCTAGTCAGGCTTATGGGGCGATAGTTTCCAGGGTCCGTTGAGGCACCACCTTTGTGGAGAGGGACCACTGTTGCTGTATGCCACTCTTTGGGTACATATCCTGTAGTAAGGCCGAGACTGAACAGTAGTTTTATGTTTGGGTTTAGCTCTTCTTGGAGTTCATGTAGGACGCAGCCTGTGAAACCGTCTGGTCCCATTGATGCTGTGTTTTTTGCTTTGGAGAGGGCGGCTCCCACCTGAGCATCTGAGATGTCAGGGGGGCAGCACTCTGCTGGGATAGATATTTGCCCTTTTGGTGGGGAGGGGGGAGAGAAGTTTGCGCTGAACCTGTCAGCTAGGATGTTGGCAATGTCTGTAGGATCAGTGTATTTTTTGTCATTTTGGACTAATTCTGAGCATATCTGGGAATTCCCACACAGGTTCCTAACATAACTAAAAAAAGCCTTGTAATTATCCTTAGTGTCCTGTGCAATTTTTCTCTCGAGGCTGGCCTTTGACGATTTTATGAGTGCCCTTAGTTTTTTGCTAATACTGATCAGAGATGCCTTCCCTTTTTGGGATTTTGCTCTATCATGTAGTTGCTTCCTCCTTCTATTGTATAGTTTGTTTATGGCTGGGGTCCACCAGACAGGTCGTCTGCCTTTGGAGGATTGGGTCTTGTTTTTATTTGGGATTGCATGATCCATGCATTCCTGAAGGTGTTCATAGAATGCATTTATAAAGGATTCTGCGGTCTGGGCCGTATTTTCCACAGGCCCGGGGGCTTTGAAGGATTCCACCTCTGTTTTGAGGAGTGTGAAATTTGCTTTAGAGAAGTTTTTCACTGTGGTTTTCTGGGCAGGGGGTGGGGTCGGGATGTGAATATCCAGTGAGATCAATTTATGGTCTGATCTTACCAGTGAGGGATACACTTCTGGTCTGGAGCATAGAGTCCCCATGTTGGTGATGATCAGGTCCAGTATGTTTTCCCCTCTTGTGGGAGTGGTAACAAGTTGTTCCATAGCATTTGAGTTTATGAATTCTAGGAACCTTTGGGCAAGGGTGTTGGAGCTAGAGTAATGCTCCCAATCTATGTTTGGGTAGTTGAAGTCGCCCAATATAATGGTGTTCGGAGTGACCTTCATATTTTCCAGTGTTCTCAGGAAGGCAGAGTGGGGTTCCCGAGTTTGGGAGGGTGGTCTGTAGCAGGCTATAAACTGGAAGGCAGTTTTACCCACTGTTAGTTGCACATGGTTAGTCTCTGATGCTTCGTGCTTTGCCACCAACCTGGAGGTGTGGGTATCTTTGATGAATATCGATACTCCCCCTCCTTTTGTGGTTCGGTCCAAGTTTTGGGGCCGAAAAGCATGGTATGAGGTATAACTTGGTAGTGCTGGGGTGCTCTCGGGAGTCCTGAACCAGGTTTCTGTTACTGCACAGATATCGATGCTAAGGAGAGTTTCGAGTGCATGCATCTTGAGGTTTAGACTTCTGGCGTTGAGTAGCATTACTCTTAGTTTCTTATCCCTTGTGATACCTATGGAGGTGGGTTTGTCTTTTGAGCCTTGCCTAAAAAAGCCACTATGGGGGTAGCAAGAGCCTTTGCCAATATCCGAAAGCCCAGGGGTGACAGGTGCAAGCCGTCCCTAGCAAAGCATCGTGGCTTGTTGTGCATATCATCCCAAGCTGACAGGCATTAGATCCCCTTTGAATGACAACAATACTTAAGCCAATTGTTGAAATTGATCATCTTGTCTTCATATTGTGGCATCATTCTTGGTGAGGGTAAGATGCTACTCAAGGTCAGGGTCATACCAGCCTGGGCTACATGCTCAGAGAGCTCCTCTATGTCTCTTTTCATGTAGTCCAGGGAGGTACGTCTCAGGTCATTCACACCAGCATGGACAGGCTGCTCACCGTGACCTTCTCCTTGTTCAGCCTGGTGAGCGGGACGTCAGTGTGCCTGATGATAGAGTCACCTATTACAAGTGTATCAGGTGTGTTATTTATCCTTAAGGGCTGTGACTGTTCGGCACACTGGCTTTGTGAGATATGTGTTGCACGTGTTTTGTTTTGGGGTAGAGGTTGCTTGGGTGTCTGCTTTGGAGGTCTCTGCTGCTTAGGCAGATCTTTATTTAGAGCCTCCGAGTATGTTTTTGTGTGATTATGTGTTTGGTTTGCTGTCGTGGTAGGTCTATGTGAGACTGGAATTGTAGTGGGTGTGGTTTCCTTCTCCTCCTGACTGGTTATGCCAGTACTGAGAGTTGAGAGAGCTTAGCCTCCAGTTTGGCTATGGTTGCATCTCTCACATATGTTGGAATTTGTTGGGAGGAGGAGAGGGTTGTCTGTGTACATGAGGCAGTTGTAACATTGCCTCAAGATTCCCATATTCACCAGCTGGACCGGAGAGGAGATTGACAACTGACCTTTGGACATGCTAGAATAATATTGGGAATTCCTTTATAATTGAAAACAAGGGCCAATGGGGAGCGAGGGTGTAGTGCTTTTAATTTTTAGTGCTGACTTATAATTGCTTTAGTGAGGAAGTGCCAGGTAACAAGTGCAATGTGTTACAGGTAACAAATGCAAAAACGACAAACAGTAACTTTCTTTCAAGCGAAGCAAGGAAATAAGTACAGTAAGCAATGCAGATATCACTAGGGATCCACAGAAGCGCTGAGAAGCCGCGTTTTAGGTGGAATTAGCGTTCCAGGGAAATAAGAAGCATACAAACAAAGCTAGATTCAGCAGGCCTGGATCTAGTCTATGCTACAGCAAACAAGGTGTACCAATTTCAGTAAGATACATTTCAAATATTCAGGCACTATAAACCTTTAACCAGAAATTCCCAGCTCAGAAGGGCAGAGTCCACCCTCTCCTCCCACAAGAGTGCAGACCACGAACCTTCTTAATGTAAAATAACTGGCCTGAAGCCCAAGTGCTTAAACCAGAGCTAATACACTTTAAGAATAACAGACACTGAGCTCTCAATCAGCAGTTCCCAACTTAGAAGGATGAAAGCTACCTGTCCTGCCACCACAGTGCATGCCACAAACCTTCCTAATGTAGAACAACTGGTCTGAAGCCCAAGTGCTTAATCCAAAAGACTTAGAATGATAGCTACACTTTAACCAAGTTACTACCAAGCAGTAATAAATACAACTGAATACTTTAAATAATGCCTGGATTAGTCCTCAAGTTATACAAACAAAGCTAGATTCAGCAGGCCTGGATCTAGTCTATGCTACAGCAAACAAGGTGTACCAATTTCAGTAAGACGAAATTCAGATATGCATGCACTATAAGCCTTCAACCAGAAATTCCCAGCTCAGAAGGGCAGAATCCAGCCTCTCCTCCCACAAGAGTGCAGACCACGAACCCTCTTAATGTAAAATAACTGGCCTGAAAGCCCAAGTGCTTAAACCAGAATTAATATACTTTTAGAATAACAGACACTGAGCCCTCAATCAGAAGTTCCCAACTTAGAAGGATGTAAGCTACCTGTTCTGCCACTACAGTGCAGACCACAAACCCTCTCAATGTAAAACAACTGGTCTGAAGCCCAAGTGTTTAAACTAAAAGGCTTAGAATGACATACACCAAGCAGTAATAAATACAATTGAGAAATTTTAAGATGACACAAAAGCAAAATAAAGTAGGAAGAAACACAAGTACAGTAAAAGCAGAAGTTGTTTTTTTTTTTTTTTTTTTTTTTTTTTTTTTATAGAAAAGTAGCAAAAGCAGTAGTAAATACAATTCTGATGCAGTGCAAGCTGGCACACTTGAATATGTAGCAATATTAGTCCACACACAGTTTGAAAAATGTAATTAAATTAAAAAGGACTAAAAGCAAGTGCAGAAAGGGTTTATTAGGTAGAATGCGGTAAAGAGATGTCCTGGGGGAGTGTCTTAGATCAAATCTACAGTGGGGCGGGCACTGCAAAAGCCACCAAATTTAAACTACAACCAAGAATAGGGAGGGGGGGTGGGGGAACAGTTTCAACACAGATGTAAGGAATGTGCAAATTATAAAAAATATATATACTGTTTTCTATATATTTGCAGAGCAGTAAGACACAGATATCAAGCAGACAATTTAGCTCTATAATACAGAATAACAGAAAATATACTCAGCTCTATAAACTTGAAGATAGTTCTGTAAGGCTGTCTCTCAAACTAAGGTTCCAGTTTGAATACAGGTTGTTAATTAAAAGGAGACATAGCACTAGCTAAATTATATCAGCTGAAAGACAAGGCAGGAAATGAGGGGGGTGGGGGACAGTTTCAACACAGATGTAAGGAATGTGTAAATTATAAAAAAATATATATACTGTTTTCTATAGATTTGCAGAGCAGTAAGACATAGATATCAAGCAGACAATTGAGCTCTATAATACAGAATAACACAGAAAATATACTCAGCTCTATAAACTTGAAGATAGTTCTGTAAGGCTGTCTCTCAAACTAAGGTTCCAGTTTGAATACAGGTTGTTGATTCAAACTTTATTTTTTACTAAGCTGCTTGCCCTTGTACCTTTTAATTTTAAGTTTCTCTCTGCAAACAATGTCCAGAGCTCTTGAGATTTATTGCCTGGACCTGTAGTCAGCTTGTCTCCATGGTAACATAAGAAGAGAATATACAGATGTCCCCAGCTGCAGACTTCTCAACTCAAGATGAACATTTACTTGGTAAAGGAAAACTTTTAATTACATTCACAGTGCTCTCTTATTTTTATAGCACACATGCTTAGACAAGAAATATGTTATTATATTACGTCAAGGTCATTAAACCAGACAATGACTTATGCAAAAGTAAGAGAAAACATCTTAACTCTGCATATATTATAATTAGAGTAATTTACACATCACCTATCCCAACAGCCCAAGATTACAGCATATTAACTTAAAAATGCTTTTATCCAGCCTTTCTTCTCTTTTCATACTGCAAATCCTACATTTCTTGAAACTAAAAAGGAGGAAAGTACATGTTTACTTCAGTATCTTTATCACATGCAACAGTTACTGAAAATACTTTACTATACAATATGCAATTTATATCATGAAATGTTTTATACAAATACTGTTAAGAACAAAAATGGTTTTACTTGCAGTTATGCTCTTTTTTCCTTCTTTTATCCTTTTCAGTGTTTTTCCAAACATTAATGACAAGAAGTGGGATAAATAACTTTCAGTCCCCTCACAAGTTTAACAAAGTCAGCAAAAGACGTATCTTTCTCAGCCACTTTATCTTGTAACATTGCACTTCACAAATGCATTTGATGTTTTATTCTCTCACATTTATTCCTTAATTTCAGTGTTGCTGGTCTTCTTCCTGATCATCTCCATCCTCCATCTCCCAACCCCAGACTCTGGTTCAAGTCCACAGTACTCCTGATTATTCTAGTCAAGTCCTGTGTTTATTTCCGTCTCTCAAGCATTTCCTGTGGAACACTATAAAAGATTTCACTAGCAAAGTTTCTCCAAAGGCTTTATTATCAAAGGAATGAGAAGCAGACTCCCCTTCTATTTGATGGTTCATTTCTTGTTGGACAAACTTTTGCATTTCATCCCATTCTGCAACAAAATATGACTTTGGTCCTCCAGGCAAAAAAAAATATATTCTGAAGACAGTTAGATACAGTAGTTTGAATCCCACACCTGCCTCTCGACATTCCCTGACTGTCTGGATAAATTTACTTTTCTTCAGTTTGGTTTACTGTGAATAATTCTTTTTCTACAAATACTCTACCATCTCCAAATTTTAATACTTTTCCCCTTCTTCCACAGTTTTCTCATGATCAACTCTTTCTGTTGGTATAGTGTATCTTTACTAGCACAGGTCATGGCTGCTTTCTTGTGGCCAGGTTTGGAGCATACAACACAATGTGCGCTTGCAATTAGCACAATCCTGCTGTGGAATAGTAGTCTAGTTTATTTTTACTGTTTTCATAAAACTAAAATGGGCTGTTCCTTCCAGTTTCTCCACTACAGCAGAAAATCTCAGGTTTTCTCTGCATGCTTTGTTTTCTAACATTTTTTGAAACATCTCTTTAGCAGTCTCATATTCAGACAGCTTTGTCTTCATTTCATCCTCTGATTTTTGAAGTTTTATCAGCTCATATGAATATCTGTTTACAGTTCCTTCCATTTTTCCCAGCCTTTTGTTATTTGGGTTGATATACTTCTTCAATGTTTCATTTATTTTAATCAGTCATGAGCACATTTTATTTTTTCCTCTAGATTACTGGAAGCCACACCTTGCACAAAGCTGGAGGATGAATTTTTTTTCTAACAGCTGCAGGACTCCTGTCAGTGTTTTCTCTTCACCTTTTCCTAGCTAATTTTCTTTCAGGGTTTTTAAGTTTCTTCTTTGCTGACATCCAGGAAGTGGACTTACTAGCCAATGCAGCCATCTTGGAAGTCCCATGGCTGATATTTTCTTGGTGGGTTTTGCCCACATTCTTGCTGGCCATTAGCCATCATCAGCCTCTCCACTGCTGATTTGTTCCTGGACACCAACAAGCTGCTTGTGTTTCAAATTATCCTGGGGAGGGATCCCAGTTCTCCACCAGAAATTAACTTACTGGTGACTCTTGCCTTTATTTTAGTTATGAGAGACAAGCTGTGAGAAGGTCATCATTAAGGCAGTCAGAGAGGGTTGTTTGAGGTTCCCTGACCTACATTCTGGTCTCTACAGCGGCCTGACATCTACTTTCACCCAGAGTATCACCTTAAATCACAGTCATTTTCCATTGTCCTTGTTAAATATAGCTATTGTATTATGCAGATATCATGTTCCGATTTACTACTTTCTGAGTCTCCTACCTCTGCTAGGAACCAGTCATAGAGCTGGTCAGATAACTTACCCCCTGCCAGAATAGCCAAAATGGCATCATCCATTCTGTCCCACCTTTCCTCAACAGCACCTCCACCCCCTGAATTGTTAATTGATCTCAGGTTGTCTGGGCTGTCCTCAGGGTTTTATTCCTCTACACTACAGACCCATCACCAACAGATGCCTTTTGGTAGAAATTTCTTTGACTAGAACTCAACAACCCTTAATGCGAGGATTGCATAAATTTCCATTTAAAATGTTCATGTTCACTTTTACTGATAATGATGCCCCTCTTGAAAAGGGCAACAGCCAAAGTAGATATGAGCTCAGCAGAAATAATATTTCTGTATAGTAAGCACATCCACAGCAACCCTGTAGATTTCACAGGCTATCTTGTTGTCTGTTTACATAGTTTCACTGTAAAATATTTTGGGGTGATGTAGTCAAACAATGCTACAACATAACTGAAATGCTGTGATATAGCTTGGTTGGGAAGAAATAAGTTAATCTTGACCCAATGTATTCCTACTTGTTCTGAATATTATAGTCCACTTGTCCTTATTCCTTGGCTGCATATCATGTCACAGATCTAGCATTCACTAAATCCTCTTTGATTAATATTACAAAAACAAGTACTATATATATATATATATATATATATATATATATATATATATATATATATATATATATATATATATATATATACACACACACACACACACACACACATACATATGTATATACATACATATATTTGTATATATACAAAAATGTGTGTGTATATATATATATATATATATATATATATATATATTTATATTTATATATACACACACATATACATATATATTTGTATATATACAAAAATGTGTATATATATATACACATACACACACACACACACACACACACACACACACATATATGCGCACACACATGATCCTGGGGAGGGGTCCCAGTTCTCCACTCAGCTATATTGTTGATTTATTTATTTTTTGTTTGGAGCGGCACTTTGTCTCATCTGGGCTCTTTTTTAACAGATGTATCTGGCTTTTTAACAGATGTATCTGGCAGCATCAGTTTCCTATCATTCACAGTTTCTGGTATGGGGCA